>NW_026867030.1:0-164868 GCF_026571515.1 Ruditapes philippinarum
AGGGGCTAAGTTCAGTAAGTGATTTGGAGCCGTTTGATTTGATTATTAGAAAACGGGGAAAACTTCCATCAATGAAATGTTTACCACTTGATCATCTTCTTGCGATTTTCGTTTTTTTTGTTTGTATATCCATGATTAAAGATATTAAAATTCGTCTCCCGGGTTCCGTCAGCCACTCGGACTCCAACATGGGGATGTGCGATGGAGACGGATATCCAGTCTCCGCACATCGAAAGGATACCAGAGAGATATACTCGCATAAATTGCAAATATTTACAACCTACCCCAATTAGCCCATTAGCCACCGCCTTCTTGGATATGTTATACTGTATTTATAATGCATATATGAAATATTGTTTTAACATAACGGCACCCATCATAGCAGTTTAAGTAGGAATTAAAGATATAAACTAGAAAACACAAGTAGGAATAAAAATTTAAACTCAGATTTTTTTTTTTTTAAAATAATTTGGTGGTGCATTGAATTGGGTTGATTCAATTTCGGGACCGTGTAAAGTTCAATGAAAAATTTTCAAGTATTTAAAAAAATAATATACCCAGGGCAAGGCATTATCCAGACGATTGACCAAAGCCCGGGCTCACTTGGGGTCACCCGTCTACCCTAAAAGCAGAGGCCAAAGCAGTGTGTTAGGGTACTGGAGATCCCTGGGTATCCTTCAACTACCAGGGACCCTCTTTTCTAGGTTACGGGACGCTGCCCGGCCAGGCAGTCTGGGTGTTGGCCATATGTCCGTCATAACCGCACGCGGCGCACCCCATAACGGACATATGTTTACTCACTTCCTCACCACGTAGAGGTACCCAAAAGAGGAGGAGAAAATCACCCAAACACCTACAAGGGGCCCGACGGAAAAGCAAGGACAGAAGACCGAACATTAAGACAATTCAGTCCAAAGGACCTTTAAGAATTGTCGATCATAGTCCTCCCACTTAGTTTCGTCAGGGGAAAGTGTAGCGCTCCAACTGTAAAGGGGTTGAACACCAAGCAATGCGGTAATGCCTTAAAATAATTGGGTCATAACATCGTTTAATAAACCGTTTGATAATTTTAGTGAAGACGGCAGAAAAATTACTATGACCAAAATGATTATAACGAAGTTTGTGAACGACATCTCCATAGAAGCAGAGATGTAATAAACGTCTGCAAGAGTCATTTTATTCAATTTAAAGTTCACTGGGATTTAATTAGAAAGCCCCCGCCGCCGCGCCCCCGCGCGCCCAATTGATCGAAATAAGGATATTCATGTTAAGAATGTCATCTAGATAGCGGGAAGTGGTTGTTAAATGCATGTATAATTTCCGGATGTGAAGTAGGGGAAAAGAATGAAAAAAAAAATTCCCCCTCATAGCAGTAAAGAAATAAAATCGGCTATCAGGGGTGGGGGGGGGGCACAAATTAGTTCCCCATTTGAAATGTCTATTATCTGTTTTGAAAACTGTATTTTCCAAACCTGAGGATTTTTTTTGACATAATTGTTATGCTAATAAAAAAGAAAGTGCTTTACAATCTTTGTCACAGGTCCACAATGTAATAATTGTTTAATGATACCATTGGTAAAGAAAGCCTTCATTGAATTGCAAAGCAAGAATCGTGACCTGTTCTCTTGCAAATGTTTTTTTGAATTAAAGATAATTATTTTATCATTTATAAGATTATGTGCCAATGTTGTATATTAAGGGTAGCAGAAATCATAAGTACTTTACAGATGAAGCTTGATAATTCTTAACTTTAAACTTATCTAAAATATCAGTTGAATTTTTAACAGACCAAAATAGAATTTTTGCCCTTGATTTTCATAAACTGTGTCACAGTATCTAATCACATGTGTCGTAATGGCAGTAAGACAAGAAGTCAATAAAATAGAAAGATGACTGGTAGTACAAGATGTAAGAATTAGCAATAGAGCGGGATTTATATGGATGTTTATGTAATTTTAGAAAATCCAGTACATGGAAGTTTAAGCTCTTTCTCATCAAACACGTACTTTAAAGTTAGAAATACTAGAAATATGACTGTTCACAATATCTGTTTCAGAAAGAACGGTTTTAGAATAAGCATAAGTGCTGTAAAGTTCATTTTGTAAAACATTTATATAATGAATACATCTTACGTTGATTATGTTATTGGCCTCCTTGTCAGCCGGAACTTAAGAGTGAAACGCTTATATATCCTTTCTAAGATGCCGTAAAGTAATTCTAGGTTTAGGTTCATTCCCACGATAAAAGTCGATGCGTGATTCAATAATATTAAAGATATTATGTTTCCATGTATTAAGTGCATTGCTATCAGCATTTTCGCGACGACACCATTTTTACTGAAAAGTCTCGATCGATTCAGCTATCTGACTTCGACAAACATTAAAATCAATATCGGAAGGAATTCTATATTTTTTGTCCTTTAAGAAATAAATTACGGATTATCTTTGTCGTTTATTATATCAAAATCAACCAGTGATTATATTGCCAAAATCCAAGTTACCGAATTTAGAATTTTTGCAGTCTCAACTAGTTGGTGTATTAGACTCAACGTCTAGGTCGGAGACAATTTTGTTATAATTGAATATGATATTTCGGACAGGTGTTTTAAATTCATAGCAATAATTGGAATCTCATAGTTTTTGAAATATTTAGGAATCGCGTCGGTAACGCGTTTATCACGAACAATACTAGGTAAATCGATGAAATCAATACCTTTGTTTAGAAAAGTAACTTTAAGAAAATGCCTGTCATGTTCAGCGGTGGTGTCGAATAAGGTCTTAAAATATGCTGTGTAAAACTTTGTATAAGGTAGGCGCAGTATATTAAGGATCAGTTTGGATAACTATGTTGTCAGCTTTTTCGTCTAAAGTTTTAAGAGACCGAAGAGAAAGAGAGGTTAGACGTGATAACATAGCATGTCTACCCGAATTAGTCAAGATGTTATTTAAATCGGAAACAGACGTAGTAATTTTCGTTTTACGTTTGATGTTACCATTTTTAAGTATTCCATGAGAACGAGATTTCCGCTTCCGTATGTTAAGAATAGAAAAAAAATGTCAATACTAGGATCTTTAGAAAAAATTCCTTGTTGAAAGATATTGTCATTAAGGCCAAGTGGAAAGGGGGTTTGTAATTTTTTCATTTATAGTGTTTTGCTTTTACTTTAAAATTAGACGATGGATCAGAATCGTAAATATTTTGTTGCACTGGTTGAATTGTTACATGTTTAAAAGAATGGCCAATTTTTCTAAAGTATTTGCTACGATTTCTCATTTTATAGAAGTATAGAACTGTCGCGATTGATTATAAAGGGATTGACAATACAAACAATCGACTTACCTTCCACGTATGGATCGCAGCCAAGCTAGGAATTGCCTAATTCTTCTGAGTATATATTACAACAATATGGCGCCCAACTGTCAGACTAAACACACTAGTTCCGGTTGGTCCGGAACCTTCCGTTAACTTCCGTCAACTCCCGTAACCAGTACCATACGGTACTACACTCCTCCCCGTCCTATTCTTTAGGAGGGGTCTGTGGCTCCAGGAAGTTAACCAAGCACTGACGCCTCTCTAGTCCAAGGGCAGACTAGAGCTTCCCGGTTCATACCGGTACTGGTACTTGACCATGATGCCAGAGGGCTGGACAACATGGCCTACTTGACTGAACCGTACCGATTTCAGCCAAGCCTCAAACCCCAGACACTCAATGGCTGTCAGACACTTTAGGAAAGCTAAGGAGTTGGGACTCCTCTGCTGACAAGCTGAACATGGCTTTCAGATTGTCTTCCTGGTGTCTTTCCAGCATGGATATCAATGACAGTAGACAGCGCCACTGCAACAAAACTGTCACAGCATTACCTTTTACCTTTGGGGTGAGATCTTTGGGCAAGGGTACCCTAAGAACCTCACAGAACTCCTTCGCTGCTTTCCTGTGATTACTGGTGCAAGTTTCCTGAGAAACCGGAACACCAGCACACTCCAGGTAAGTTACCAGGTCAAACAAAGTGCTATTAGACCCCAATAACCCCACCTGATCACCAGCTTCAAAGCACCAATCCTTCTGTTCGTAATGCTTTCACCTGTCAAACACATTTGGAATATGCCAGGGAGGTGGGCCTCCATAGCATGTCTCTGGGTAAGATCCTCAAAACATCCTGGCACTGGGCACCGAGATCCTTGCTGGCCACAGGGAATATCCTCTAAAATCTGTGCCAGTAACGGAACATCTACATTTTCAGGAATGGCCCTGATATCAGACGTTCGGTCTCTAACGCAACCTATACTTACCTTCTCTTCCCCTCCACTGAAGATTTGGCCTTCAGAGAGGGACTGTTGACCATGCTCACCGACCTCATTGGCAAGGATCGGCTGGCCATCTGCATCTGATTGGTTTTCATGAAAATCAATCCCGTAGATGACAGAAACCCTGGTACCCCCTGCTGGCCACCTAAACCGGAATCCGAAGACTCCACTGGTTTGGTTACCAACGGTACCACCTCATCTTCATCTGTGAAGAACTTGACCAATTGGTATGGGCCTTTTTACAATCTTCACATCCACCACACAAGGCAACTGATCCAGCCGCGCACCAGCAATTCCACCTCGGCATGTCCCACTTTGCAGTGGTATTTTTGACATTGCGTCAGCATTGGAATGCTCGCGACTCACACGATGTCTCAACACCATGTTAAACTGGGACAGCTCTTCCAGCCATCTCCCCAGTTGCCCTTTGTGGCTCCCTGAAATTCATCAACCACCTCAGACTTGAATGGTCAGTCCTGACCACAAATGGTCTTCCTAGCAAGTAGTGTCGGAACTGTTTGGTGAACCGAACTACTGCTAGCAGCTTTTCCTGGTCATGCAATAACCCCTGTTGCTCCTTGGTAAGAGCACAGCTACCAAATGCAACAACTTTCTCTTGCCTTCTTGCACCTGCAAGAGCTCTGCTCCAATCGAATCATTGGAAGCGACCGTTTCCAAGATAAATTCGTCCTGTTGATTTGGCAACGCTAACACCGGAGGTTGCGTCAACAAGCACTTCAAAGTCCTGAATGACTCTGCTTGTTCTTCGCCCCAGACAAAGTTGGCTTTGCCTGTGACGGCGTACAATGGGGCTGCTACCCTAGAGAAGTCCTTAACAAACACTCTATGATAGTTTACCAACCCCATAAACCTCTCTACCTGCTTGGCACTGTTTGGAACAGGCAATCCTTCACCACTGCTATGTCATGCTCTGTCATAGCAATGCTGTCTTTTGCCGACTTTACGGCCTAAAAACTCTACTTCTTTGTTGGAAGAAGATACATTCCTTCGGCTTAAGCTTTAGCTTATGCCTCCGAAATCTCGAAAGAGCCTCCCGCAAGTTTGAGAGATGGTCCTCAAAATTGCGTCCAAGCACGATGATATCATCGAGAAATGCCAGGACTGTCTTCCATGTCAAACCTCTCAGGACTAAGTCCATTGCTCTGGCAAATGTGGCTGGGGCACCACACAAACCAAAGCCTTCTCTGATGTTCAACTGGAAGAATGCGGAGTTGGCATCCAATTTTGAAAACCAAACACTGCCAGCAAATGTGTCCATGCAATCATCGACTAAAGGCAAAGGATACACGTCTTTGACTGTAACCTTATTCAACGTCCTATAGTCTATGCAATAACGCACAGAGCCGTCATGTTTTCTTATCAAAACTGGAGCAGATGCCCATTTGGATGTGGCATCTTGTACACCCCCAGCCTTCGGCATTCCCTGAGGCTGGGCCTCTTCTTCCCCTGCAAAGCATGTTGGCTTTCGCCTCATACCTTGCTTCACAAGCTTTGCCTCCTTGGTATCTATATCGCGTTCCTTATCAGTGAAGTCACCAAGGTCAAGTTCACCCTTGATGAAGACATCTTGGAACTCAATCAGCAATTGCGCTAATTGAATCCGTTGACCTTCATCAAGGCTGCCACAAGAGGTGTCATAGACCTCCTGCAGGTGTGGTGGTATTGGACCAACCGCACCTGATGTTTCAAACACTTTGCTGGGCAAAGATGTTTCAACATCACACTCATTCCTAACAACTTCACTGATGGCAAATGCCCTCCCTATCTCTGTTCCCCTCCTGACAAGGCGGTAGCTATCTGATCGATTAACAAGACACAACACAGGGGTGTTAGTGCCTTCATGTAACACTCGTGGAGCCAGAAATTTCTTCTGGTTCACTGGTTCCACGATATAGCTATGCAGGGGAGAGTGTAACCTGCATTGGACTCTCGCCACAGAGTGTGGAGGTATAACCTGTCTCTTAGACACCGTGACCTTGGATACCACGTGACTATCGGATGAATGAACATCTAGGGAGATGCGCATACCATCAAAGTAGAGCTCTGCTTTGCTCATGTCTAGCACAGATTTGCCAGGGTCACGAAGCAAATCAAAGCCCAACAGCATTTGTTGCTCAATGGGGGCAACAAACATGTTGACCTGGTACCACTGGTGACCAACCTTCAACTTAACCGGACCAGCTACAAAGGCTGCCATAGACAATTCCCTGCCAGCAGTTTGCAGCTTGACATCCCTTATCTTGGGGGGCTTGTGCTTCAGGGAATTGTAGACCTTATCAGAAATGATGGTCACCTGGGCAGCAGTATCTACCACTGCTGATACTTGGACATCCCCTACTTGGACCCCCATGGTAAACTGGGAAGAGGAATTGACCTGACAAACAACAACAGGGTCTGGTTCGACTCCCCCCTGTGCTTACTTGGCTGAAATTGGCAGCCAACCGGGATTTTTTAATTTTGCAGGTCTTGTCTGCAGACAGGGACGGGAAACGACCTACTTTTTCACCGTCCCATTCTAGTTTAACGACTTATGGTTGTCGTTAAGCTTAGGGCAATTTCTTTTAAAATGCCCTATTTCGCCACAATTGTAGCATCCGGCTGACCTGCAGGATTGGGACAATTCTGACAAAAATGTTTTTGTCAGTCTTTGCTCCAGGTCATTTAAGGCTTTGCTTAAGTCATCGGTTGACATAGGCTCTGCCTGCTGTTCCCGTGATGGCTGGGAAGCAACAGCAAAAACCTTTTCCGGCTTCTTCCGGTCACCATACATGGCCGCATACACCTGCTGGTACTGGCTGCACAGACTCAGGTTGCTGCATGCAAACATGGTGACCGGCCTCTTTGTCAACCATACCCTGACAGAATCTGTTCACTGTTTGGACAGTGACAAACTCCTCTGGCAGCTTCTTAAAAGCTCTATAACCTAGAGTGAGCACTCGGTCAGCCCACTCATCTAGGGACTCGGTTGTCTCTTGTGCTGCATTCTGAAAACTTACCTGTGCAGCAGCTGGCAACTCATGTTGGCCAAATCTGGCAGCCAACTTGCTAATCAGCCTCTTGTAGGTAAGCTGACCTTCTTGTTCACAGATAAGCGCATAATACTCTAGCGCTTTACCATCTAAACACCAGACAAGACAGCTAACTTGTTCTTCATCAGTCCACTCACCTTGTTGGACATAGCGAGTAAACTTTAAAAAGAACGGTTCCCAAGTACTCTTACCATCATATGATAAGTGTTCGGGAAAGGCAGATATCCGGTTACGAACCCTAGTCCGCCTATGGGCAATTGGTGCCCTGGCGAACACAGAGTCATCACTGCAATCACTATCCACTACCTGATCAAAACGTATGGTACGTTTTGGGGTGGTATAGTCTGGAAGTGGTAAGGTAGGGGGGTGTGTGGATTTTGACTTTTTGGCAGTAAAATCCGCAGGAGTCATCAACTTCAGATTTTTATGTGGAAAAACCTTGTCATCTGTTGCAAGGGTGCAAACAGATGACAGTTGTTGCTGCTTGTGAGCGGCCAGAACATTGGTTGCCGCTTTCACCACCTTCACCATTTCCAACCAATCATGCGTACTTGGCTGAATATCTTCCTCCTCCTCGTCCGTGTCTACCTCCAAGCTAGACTGGCCTAGCTTGTCAGTATTCTCAGCTGACAGAGACATATTCTGACTAAAGTCCATCATAGCAAGTATCTCAGGGGAGAACCTGCGACGACAGATGACCTCTAAAATCTCCCTGGTTATATTACCAGAGCTCTCCCTCACTGCAATGAGCGCCTTGGCTAGGCTTGCACCCACATTAGGTATTGCCTGTAGCCTTTCCTCAGACGCAAAGTTAATGGCAACCAAGGGTGGTTGCACAACCTCTACTTCCTGAGAAAATATCTCGAACTTTCCCTTTATATTGATATTCTCCATACCAACGAAAGATACCGAGAAATATTCAAGTTAAAATGTGTTTTAACTAAATAAATCTCAATATCTATCTTCTCCCCCTTTATATGGTAAAAGGGCTAAATGGAGACTATCAAAATATAACAGTTACTGTACCAGTGGCAGCAGAACGAAAAGGAAATCCGAAAAATAAACAAATTCCAAAGAATTTGGTCCTTCCAGGCCACGTCTAACCTAAGCGGAATTTGATGGCAAATTCCCGCTTAACTACGATTATTTACGTAGAAATTCTGGTTTAAATCGTTCAAGCAGATTGGCCCACTATGAACAAAACCAAGAATTCAGGTAGACTCCGTTCTATGAGTGCAGAATTTGAGGGCAAATTCGTACACAATCGGTAAAAATATGGACCTTTGGTAGCGTCTATCTTTCGGAACGGAATTCGTAAAAATTACCGCTGCAACCAATATAGAACTGTCGCGATTGATTATAAAGGGATTGACAATACAAACAATCGACTTACCTTCCACGTCTGGATCGTAGCCAAGCTAGGAATTGCCTAATTCTTCTGAGTATATATTACAACAATATGGCGCCCAACTGTCAGACTAAACACACTAGTTCCGGTTGGTCCGGAACCTTCCGTTAACTTCCGTCAACTCCCGTAACCAGTACCATACGGTACTACAGAAGTGTTCTCTGAATCTAATTTTAAGAGAGCGTCCTGTTTGCCCAACATACTTAATGCCGCAACCGGGAGGATTTCATGTTAACACATGAATAATATGAGTTGACTCTAATGAGTCTATATCAGAGTTAAAAATTGTATTAAAAGTTCTGCCATTAACTGTAGAGGTAATAGTAGACATGTGCGATATAAAGTTACAACATTCGCACCTCTTAGAATTACACTTGTTTATAGAAGGGTACTCTCTAGACCTATAAGGAAAATTGGTCTGTTTGATATTGTATTTCTTAAAAATTGTATGTTTAATATGTGAGATTCTAATACGGAGTGAATTTCTGAAAATGTTAGAATTACAATTAAAAGACTGCGGTATATAGAACGAATTAACAGATGACACATTTAAAGGTGAGAGAACGAGAGAAGGTATATTTCTTGTAATACTGTAATGCGGATGTGAATTATTTACAGATCTAGAGTGCAATCGAAGAGGAGAAAGAGATATTATATCATTTAAATTTGAACTATTCATGATTGGGTATGTAATAAATGGCTTTCTGCGAAAAATGGGGCATCAATTAAAGAACTGAGAGTCTGAATCAAATACAAAACTAAAACAGGTTATAAAAAATATTAACGCACCAGTGAACGCAGAACTTTCAAAAGGGTATAAAATAAATAGAATAATTGGGAAAATGTAGGCAGGGCATGAAAGAGAGCAACAAACAATGAACGATGAACAATCTCTTGTGGATAAAAGTAAGACTGTCCAATATATTCATTTTGAGGGCATTTACATAATAATAAATGAAAAATACTCAACTAAGAAATGTAAATTTTGCCTATGTATCCCTTTAATATTCTAATCTCTAGCAAACCTACCAAAGTACATGATGAAGAATGTCTTTTGTCCTCCAATTTATCTATGATATTCAATTCTGGTAAAATCCAATTAACCATTGAAAACTTCATAACATGCAAAGGACATTTTGAAAAGAAAAGTAAAGTTCATGAACGTTTTTGTTTTGGCTTTTTTACATATCGATTTTTATATTTATTTCATATTTCTTACAATGATTAGTTGTTGATATTTGTAGACAATTGGTCGCATTATAGATGAAAAACAAACGTACGTGCTTTGATATTTTTTATCATCTAATACTACTGACTACAGTAGTGACACAATCAGAACAATATTGCACTAATTACATTTACAAGTCTTGTAAGTCTTGTTTGTATTCAATGGAATTATTTTCCTCACCAGGAATGCATCAGTGAAAGCATATTTCTGGCCCCTCTCTCATGGACAGTGCATACGATAAGTATAATTATGCAAAAATGATTTACAAAACATCCGGAACAATGTATAATAAAACACGAACATGACACAACTTAGAGACACTGTTTTGTCTAGATTTGTTTTGTGTTTTATGAAATTAAAATGACATTTATTTATTTTAATCTGAATTGATTTTAGGAACTGATAATTAAATCATACTACTAGTATTCAAATACAGTATATATAGCACGACAATTGTGTACTTCGCGTTGTGTCTAATGGAATTTATGACAACAGCACAAGTTTGAAAGAACAATAATTTAAATCAACTTTTAAACAGTTTTTATTTCTCGGATACATAAGTCCCTTATTCCTCGATTCCAAATTAAAGTATATCCTGTTATTTAATATTAAATGCGAACAGAAAAGTACGTAGCTGAAATCAATAAGTCAAAAAGTATCAAAGCCGCCCTGACGCTGAATTGGCAAACTTGATTTAACGTGAACTGAACAGTTTCACCCAGAGTGCGCACTTTGAGACAGCGCGAGCCTTTTTATGATGTTCAATTAATTATGCAGGTCATCGGGTTAAATTAATCATGCATCCATATTTTGACCAATCGGGAAAAAAATGCTGACTGTATTGCTTCTTGGTCATCAGTTATGCAGGAGGCGGAAATACAACAAACCTCCCGGCCGCAATAAGCCACAAATAACTTGTATGAAATATGCGCATTTGCATGACCAGTTCAACTATCCGTATTGTAACCTAGTACTTATAGTAAACATGTATATACATGAGGCATACCGTTAAAGTGTTATATATAGACTTCATTAAATAATTGCAGAACATGTTAAAACAAAATGATCGACAGTTTAAAAACCAATCATGACTTCAATAATGTTGAAAATATAAATACGAATATACATGGACCTATGTGATCTCGATCTCATTTAGAAATTATAGAACCTAATTTATTGCATGAAACGCTCAGTACAATTATTTCATAGACACAAATTAAATGAAATCAAATCACACCACATTGCGTATATCTCACGAAACTTTGTCATTGATATTGACATTGTATTCTTTTAAAGTGGAAGTCCTGCACATTAAGCAATGCTGTTAATAAAAATGTAAGATATTTCATTATTTTATTACATGTATAATTTACCTTATTTTGTAAATGATTTGAATAACTATACGTGAATCTTTGGAATTATTAATTGATTATTATATACTTTTTGAAAAAAAATCAGATCATATTTTTTTCAATTTAAGTAAAAAAGAAATATAACAGTTTCACATGCATCAACATCTAAAAATATGATAAACAAGGTCAACAATGAAAGGCGGTGTTCAATGAACGCAACCCCCTACACGATCCAGCAATAAGGAGCCAAGGAGGACAAAAAAAAACAGTTGAGAGTAGGGGGACTCGAGGGTCGGGGAGGGTGGGAAATTAAAAAAAAAGCTAGGGACACAAGGGAAGGTACTTACCGTAGACGAGAAAACATCAAGAATAGACACAAAAGTGCCACCATAACAGTGTAAAACAAAAGAGAGAAAATACTTTCTATATATTTTCAAGCAAAGTTTTCAACTATCTTAGTTTTGGAGAATAAACAAACTACCAGTAATATTATCATGTATGATGTGAAAGCGAAATTAACATCGCATACAATGGTAAGAAAATCTGTCTCTTTATGATCTACAATATACCCGTAAACAACATTAATTTTGCAAATTCAATGTGTCGCAAATTCAATGTGTCGCAAATTCAATAATTGGTATGGAAAGCATACAATTTTAATGACATTTAGTAAGATTATCGAATACAATAGACCAACAATACATAAATTGCAAATATAAATGTTAATACTGAATATACATACCTCACTAAATTGTTGAGTTTTAGGTTCAAATTTTACTATTTCACGTTTAAATGTTGAATTCTGCTTAAGCCGGTGCTAGGGGTGTGGACGGTAACTTGCACTTTCCAGTACCGTCCATGAGCAGGCTCAATCAAACCGAGCCTGCAACATTTTCAAATTTGCCGTGTTGGGCTTTCTTTAGGGATTCTGTATTTATCTATTTTAGGGGTAGTGTAAATGAAACTGATTTGCACTACTTAATACGTTATTTATTTTCCTTTCATGAAGATACTGATATAATACTATTTAACCTATAGCTCTTCAGCGCTTCTTATGTAAAATTCTTCCAAGTATAATTTCCAATAACCGTAAATACCCAGACTATGGTATAATTTTCAGTTTTGAAGATCGAAGGAGTAAGTGTTTCTGGGCGGAGCTATAGGTTAAAACAGTCACGTCTCGTGAGGTTAAGGCATAAGAAAGGTCACGTGATTATGGTATAATTTACGCAAACCTAGAAATCGTCAACGCAGCAATGGTATATCTATTACACAACCCTCACTATCATGTCCGCAAAAAGGATTTGTTCAAACATACAATACAATGTAACATTGCATTTACCTATAACATGAAGAAAATAAAAAGTAACAAAGAGCACTAACTTTAAAATGAGTCAAGAATGCGTTATGGTTTCTGTGCACTGCGCACTCAATATACTTGACCATTGTACGAACTTGTATTGAATTCTAACAAGTAGTTTTCATGCTATGCTCTGCGACAAGAAAAAGTAACAAAAGAAAATAACTCTATAATTACTCTGCACAGAGTTATCGTTCTTGTGCACTGCACTTACTCTTATTGTGATTGACCTTTGTATGAAGTTACATTGAATTTCAACCATTAGTTTTCAAGTGATGCACTGGACAAGAAAAAGTTATGAAACTGTGATCAGTCAAAATTGAGTTATGCATCTTGTGCACAGCAATTTCTGTCAATATGCTTGACCATTGTATGAAGTTGTATTAAATTCCAACCATTAATCCCTAAGTTATGCTCTTGACAAGGAAAACTAAACGGACCGCTAAACAGACCGACCAACCGACCGACCAACAGGTGACTTCTATATACCCCTAAGACTTTTGTTTCGGGGTTTAATAAATATTTTATTAAAAATATATCCCCACGGGGAACTGGAACTCTCGCCCCTCGGATATTATAGGTTCCGATTCTTTAAAGTCTGATTCTCTACCGACTGAGCTAGCTGGATGCACCATGTCATATTAACCCGGGAGGTATGAAAATCCGTGAATACACGAAAGAACATGTTTTACTATATTTATATGGTAGAAGATGTGAAACATGTTATGTAACACTGTCCATTCTATACCTTTACAATTCAAAGAAAACCTATTTGAGTCTGCAAGAACAACTGATAATAGTTTTGACAACTTACTGGTGTTGAAAAAAGTGCATACCGTTTTTGTTAATTAACGTATGGCTAAAAGTACAGCCATAACCTAAATTAATATTTTAAAACATAGAGTTACGTTTTCTTCTTTATTGTTGGAATTTTTCTCATTGTTTTACTTTCTCTTTTAAATATAGATGTTTTATGTCAGAGTGTTCGTTTACTTTATAGAAATTTAATTTTATTCTATACATCAGACCAGTAAATTGCCTTATATAATATCTTTTAGGTACATGGGTAGAAATATTTAAGCTTAAAACAAATGATAGAATCACAACATTCCAATAACATTTAAAGCAAGGTGTGTATTGTATATATTTAATTATGATTTTATTATAATTTTCCTATGTAAATTATGCTAACAGGTCTCATATAATTCTTTATTGAATGGCATATGCACTTATATAAGGTTTGTTCATTTTGATTGTGATGTATTTTATGTACATGTGGTGAGACAAAAATAAACTATTTGAATTAAATTGAATGTAATTTAATACCCTGAGTACACTTGTTATATAATAAATAACATCGAGAAGTGAATCCGACAACTCCAGTGGTGTCACAAATCGGCTAAGAAAATAGATAACTAGGAAACTTTAAAAACACCTTACACGTCCAAACTGTAATGGTGCATTGACCCTGTTCATCATAAGCGGTAGTGGTGAATGCAAATTCAGTGTTCCACTTTTTGGCAAATTTATGTCACAAAAAGTTAGAATAAGTTTATAATTAAGTTTGTAGAATACTGAATTGTTATATGAATGTTAATTGCCAAACAGAATATTTATATTTTAGATTCCGTTACTTTAAAGAAGCACTGAGCAAAGTCTGACTGTATGATATACAAGTGTAATTAAAATAACCTGGATAAAGCATTACAACAGTATATCACTGAATACGAAGTATAGGAAAAATTATATATTTTTCTGGTTCTTAGGACTCATTGATTCCAGTATGTCTAACTGTTTAAAATTGTTTACTACTCATCCCAGTGCTGGGGGCATTGAGTGTGTTTCCTTTTTTCATTATACCTCGTGTACAGTCTCAATCAAACGAGTTTCAATTTTCGTGTATTTTTTATGGTTTTTTATGCTTCCGATGGATCACTTTTTCCCTTTAAATGTGTCCTTTTGAAAGTAGGAAAGAAAATATATTTCTGAGACTTAACAGCATGAATGAAAGGGTTGCAAAATACACCGGTCAGATTTTATCAACTTGTATTAAATTTATTAATGTTTGATTGGCAAAATACAATATTGAATTGTAATATACGGCCTGATTATTTACAGAACACATTTCTAAATATATGATGCATTTGTAATTGTATTTTGCATGAATACTCACGTGTGTTATTAACTTTTCATGAATGTGAAAGACTAAATCATAGCATTGCTTCAGTCTCCCGAAGGTTCTGTTGTTATTGCTGTTCTTTCACTTTTCTTAGACAAATGTGGATGGGCCAAATCATTTCATTCCACTTTAATATTTATAAGCCATAAAAATCTAGTTGTTACACAAGTGCCACTAAACAACTTCCTTTTTTTACAATTGTCTACAATAGCAAAAATTTAAACGAAAATCAAGAAATATATCATTTATGCTATTTTTAATTTCGATAACTTCCATGTAAATATAAACATTTCGTTTGAAATATATCAATATCAAAAAGAAAAAAATATTTTCTAGTTAGGACAATATATTTCTTTGATATACATCTCTTGAAATAAAGATTGTTCCTGATATTTCAAATATTTGGAAACCTAATTTTTGCAAGATCCTTTCTCATTAACACTTGATGAGTGACTTTTGAGATTATATAAATATAATCAATATTATATACCATATCTTTTGCCATCATATCATATATTTTATACACGTGAGCGAGATTGGTCCTGCCTCGTAAACAAAAGGACCCCCTCAAAAAGGGTGATTTAAATTAGATAGAGACGACATTGGAAGTTATAAATTGGTGTACCTGTACATGAATGTATAACCTATGATTTGTGTGTTTTGGGATTTATTTAATTACTACCGACAGTTTTCTTCTTATCAGCGTCAGAAGAAAAACAATAGATTTTACTGCCCAAGGCGCAAAGACGCTATATACTAGTAGTGTACTACGGTGTTTGTGAATTGTCAATAGGAAAAGGCGGATTATTGACAGTGATAATTGTTATATCGTATTGGATTTAAACTGGACATTAAAGGATTACCTATACTGGGTATTATATTTTCATTTACTGTCTGATTGATTCATTGACACTAACATTTATCGACGGCCATACTAATGACGCCCGTTGGTCTTATTTATTTTGTGACTTGAGAAGAAAGGATTATTGGGAAGAAAATCGCTGCCCGAAAATTCGTCACGCATGACTGACGCGCTGATAAGTATGGCTAGCCAAAGTGACATTACTCAAAACTTCACACCCGATATTAATGAAAACAGCGGTAACAGCACGGATCTTACACAGCCACCAACGCAAGATGTAATAATACCGTATGCTTTATTTACACCACAGGAAAACACTTCGATTATTGCGAGTGACAATTCTGTGGACGCTACTATGGACACAATGGAAAGCGAACTGCCGGAATGCTCACAGAATTCAACACCTCAATCACCGTCGATTATCTCGGGATCACCGACCCTTCCAAACGCCAAGAAACGTCGAACCGGAAGGAGTACATTAAAGTCAGTAAAATCAGGAAAGGGCGAAAAAGCCCATGAAAAAGCAAAAATGAAAAATGATAATACAAAGGATTCTGACAAGAAAAAAGGTAGAAAACGTGGACGTGTAAAGTCGGGAGATGAAAATGTAAAAGATAAAGAGAATGAAAAATTCATGAATGAGAACGAGTGTGTAGTAAAGGCTATAAACCGCCTTGCTGAAGAAATGAAATCCATTACAACGAGTATTAGTGTGCTATCATCGCATATTCACAGCCTTGAGTCAACCATGGAAACAAAGGTGAAAGAACAAGTTGAAAAAGAAATCAAACCTTCAATTGATAAAGTAAAGAAAGATTTTAATGATGAGATAAAGGCAATAAGAAATGAAATGAGAAAAGAAATGAATGAAATGTCCAAGAAATATATTGACAAAATCTGGAAACGGAGACATCTCTTCGACGTCAATTGAAACATTGCAAGATCAGTAAGGAAAGAAACATTGTTATTAAAAATCTGCAGGAAACAAATGAAAGTACTGACGTGCAAGTGAATGACATTTTGAAATATGGAATGAAAGTTGAATCTTCAGAAAGAAAACAACCAAGGAGAGACGGTGAAATCGGAGTAGTGGTTGCTAAATGCAAAACAAAGGAAGATAAAAATGAAATTATGAAATCCAAATCGAACTTGAGAAACACAAGAACTTACAAAAACGTTTATATTGAACATGACAGGCCGAAATCGGAGAGAAACACTATTTCGAATTTAAAAACTATCGCCGGAGTTATCGGAAATGATAAAGTTATGATCCGTGGAAATCGTCTCTTACCACGGAGATACTCGGACAATAGCGATCATTGGCGATACTCAAACAACAGATATAATATTAATGACAGGAAAGCGGGTTTCCGCGGAAACAATACGCACCACCAACAACGTTATCAAAACCAGTATCGCGACAATGGCTATGAAAGATCACGTGACAGATCACGGGACGATGAAAGGAGTCGGCCAGACCGATACGATATTTACGAACGTTACGATAAATATCACGACAGGATCGAATACTCAAATGGCTATAGTAACTACTAGGTCAGGTGCGGGTTCTGGAACCCGAATGGGTTTAGTAAAGATACTGATTCTGAAAACTATACTCTGAGAAAACATTGCATAGAATATTTAGATCTCGACATTATATGCATATCAGAAACGCACTTACAAAAAGATAGAAACTTAAATATAGATGAATATAAATGGTTCGGAAAAAACAGAAGCGGTCTACATAAAAATGCACCAAAGGGGAGTGGTGGTGTTGGTATCCTAGTCAAAGCTCGTTTGCTTGAACAATTTGATATCGAAATATTAAACGCAGAACACGAGGGAATAATGTGGCTAATCCTCGATGATAAACAGACTCATGAAAACCTTAGGATATGCGTTTGTTACCTTCCGCCTTCCAATTCCACAAGAGCCCTGAACATTAATGACTATTTTGACACATTGTTATCCCATGTATATGAATATCAAAGTGCAGGATTAATAACCATTGTTGGTGACTTCAATATTCGTGTTGGTGAAAAAAGAATGACTACATTCCCGGCGTAGATCTGGTACCACCCAGAGATGTAATAGACTTTACTACAAGCCAATATAGTGACACATTCATTGACTTTCTTCTAAGTGCAAACCTTTGTATATTGAATGGGCGGAAAACAAAAAACAATGACTTCACAAGCATTTCATCCAAGGGCAGCTCGGTGGTTGATTATTGTCTTGTGCCTTACGAACAGTTAGAGAAGTTTATAGAATTCGAAGTTAAGCGAGCTCCTGAACTTGTGAATGAGGCACTTGGTGTAGAAACATTAGAGAATATAAAAATTCCAGACCACTCAGTACTAATATGGAATATTATGTTGAATGAAAGAAATAGAAACAATCACACAAGCAGTGAATTAAAGGCTGAACAAAAGACCTATATACGATATAAACGAAATGATATTCCAGATATTTTTATGAATGAAGAAGAAATTCATTGTCAATTAAAATAAAAGATACGAATTCTCGAAAGCAACCAAAATGAGCAATCGTGCATTGATGAATCCTACGGAGATTTTGTGGAAATATTGAAAACCCAAATGAACAAATATTTAAGCCCCAAACAATTGGACGACAGTTCAAAGGGAAATAATAGAAAAAGAAGATTACAAAAACCTTGGTGGAATACTAATCTTTCGGAATTATGGCAAGATATGTGTAAAAAGGAAAAAGGCATGGAATAAATGCGATAGTAGCGCCAGACATATGAAACAACAATTCAAATTTGAATTTAAGCAAGCTAGAAACATTTTTGACAAGACTGTTCAGAAACGAAAGTGTGAACATTGGCGAAAAACACAAGTGCAATTACTTGAATCATGTGATAATAAACAGCCTGGTGAATTCTGGAAAACCATCGGGAAAATAGGAGTTGGAAAGGAGAGAACAAATGAAATCCCAATGGAAACAACGCTAGCAGACGGAAGCATTACGACATCACAAAAGAAAGTTCTTGACAATTGGAAAGATGCTTTTAAGTCACTATTTACAAACAATTATGATATAATGGAGCATACGGATAATATAGATGCGTCAAATACAGGCACGTTTAATAGTGATATACTCAATGAAGGCATACCAATAAATGAAGTAGAGAGAGCGGTCAAATCTCTTAATTTGAATAAGGCAATGGGCAATGATGAGGTCCCGGCGGAAGCTATTCAATCCCTCACATGCATCGACTATTTACATAAACTATTTTGTGTTTGTTTCGCCACAGGAAAGATACCTAAAGTTTGGAGTGACGGAATAATTACACCAGTGTTAAAAAATCCAAGTGCTGATAAAACTGATCCTGGAAATTATAGAGGGATAACTGTAACTTCTGCTGTATACAAAGCTTACTGCTCCGTACTAAATGCACGTTTAGTTAAGTGGTGTGAGGATAATGAAATAGTCTCGGACTCACAAAACGGATTTCGACGAAATAGAAGCACCGTTGACCACTTATCGACACTGACGGATATCATTGAAAACAGGAAAAAACATAAACAGTCGACTTTTGTGTGCTTGGTCGATTTCAGCAAAGCCTATGACAGGATAGAGAGACAAACCCTTTGGCATAAAATGTAGAAACTCGGTTTTAAAGGTAACACGTTACTTGCAATCAAATCTTTATACAAGGATGTGCGATGTGCGGTGAAAATTAATAATTACACAACTGAATGGTTCCAAGTAGACATTGGCTTGAAGCAAGGGTGTCTGCTTTCCACGACAGCATTTAACATTTACATTGATGACCTAAGTAAACAACTAGAAGAATTGAACATTGGTATAAATATAGATGGACGAACTATTTGCCACCTCCTCTATGCTGACGACTTAGCACTCATAGCCGAAAACGAAGAGCAACTTCAAGTAATGATATACTGCCTGGGGCGTGGTGTAATCGAAACAACATGACGGTGAATATTGATAAAACAAAGGTGGTGCATTTCCGTAGAAATACAGTTATAAGAAGTAACTTTACGTTCAAAATAAATAATATCTTAATAGACTACGTTGACCGATACAAATACCTCGACTTGATGTTAAATGAAACAATGGACTACTCACAAATAGCTAAGTATGTAGCCGACGCTGCCACTCGATCGCTTGGATTACTAATAAGCAAATTCAAAGTGATGGGAGGAATGCCATATAATGTGTTCACCAAACTTTATGACAGTATGGTGTGGCCCGTAATTAGTTATGGTGCCGCGGTATGGGGCCCCAGAGAGTTCTCTTCAATTAACGCAGTACATCACCGGGCATGCAGATTTTACCTAGGAGTGGGCAAGTACACGTCTAATGCAGCGGTGACGGGAGATATGGGCTGGATACCACCACAGATACGTCAATGGAAGTCAGTTATTGGCCACTGGTTCCGGCTAAATGCTTTGGACAAAAGTAGACTTAACAACCATATTTTCCAGTGGTCATTTAGTTTCAAGAGCCCGTATGAAAAAAACTGGTGTTTTAGTCTTGAAAAACTTGTAACGCGCGCAGGGCAAAATACATTAAAAACCAATGATATCTATCCAGTTGCAACAAGAAAACAAATTAATAACGAAATACAATCGTTTTTGTTTAATGAATTTAAAGCTAACTGGCAAAGATGTATAAACTCAGATACGGGAGTTAGTGGCAAAAATAGAGGTAATAAATTAAGACACTACAGAACATTTTAAGAGTGAATATAAAACAGAAACATATATTAAAAGTGAAATTTTATCAAGAAGTCACAGAAGTGCTTTGGCGAAATTTAGAACTGGGGTAGCCCCTCTCAAAATAGAGACTGGTCGCTATAATAGCTTACCAATTGATCAAAGACTATGTTTTCACTGCAACACATGTATTGAAGATGAGATTCATGTATTAATCCATTGTTTTTTATATGACACAATTAGACAAGAGTTATATAGAAAAGTCACTGAACAGAATCAAGATTTTCCATTGTATAGTGAGTCAGAACAGTTTGTCTATCTATTGTCAAATGCCGATATTGTTAAATATACGGCCAGAGCCTGCTCTAATATTTTACAAGAAAGACGTAGAAAGTTGTACAATTGCATGTGATATTTGCTTAATATTTTAAAAATGAGTTTATAAGTTTTAATATGTATATATCTATTTTCACGGTTTGACATGTTAAATAAGTATTTTATTAATAATGTCTTAATTTAATGTTTATACGAGTCGTTTAAGGTTTGTTTTAATTTCCAAGAATGAGATTATGTTTATTTTATATGGTAATGTGATATTCAATATTATCTCTTAGTCTCTCATAACTCTTTTAGAGTGGTTTTGTACATTACTTGCATTTTATCTATTTTATTGTATTTAATATGTTATATATGTAAAAAAGTGAGACTTAAATAAATTATCTGTCTGTCTGTCTGTCTGTCTGTCTGTCTATATTAAAACGCATTCATATAAAATTATTGGAACAACCATCGAGCAATTAAATGATGAAATTTATCTTTAGCGATTACCGGAGAGAGCAAGTAAGGGCATTAAACAGGAATTTGTACACAGAAAAAGCTGTCAGATGTAGATAAAACGTACATCATTTACGTCACGACTTCTTCCTGGATTTCACATTTGTTAGTTATATTCATTCAAATCACTTCTTTTCCAATGACATCGACGACGTTTTCGTTGTATAAGACCGATTTTTATGACAAGAATTACATTTCTCTACTGGTGAGAGGACTATCCAAACAAACAAAATACAAGTTATCAATTGCAGTTAAATACTATTGTTGTCGTTGCTTTTTTACATTTATTTCCACATACTGATGATTGTGTCAATAGCTTTTGATCCAATTCATAAGGTATGTAACAAAATCTAAACTATATTATCTATGTACAAAATAAATGGTAAAAACTAGGTTCCTTTGAAACCATAATAAGATATAAAAAAAGATTCGTTAACTAGTTTTTATAAGCAAAGAGTTATTATTATAATGCATTCTAATGAACCTGATTATTAACAGAATACATTTTCAAATACCCTGATAATTGCATTTGTGCCTAAATATTCACGATTAATATCATAACTTAAATTATAGCATTGCGTTCTTTCAGGGAAATTGTTGTAATTTCTTTATGACTTTTTGTGCACAAATATGGATTGACCAACTTGTTCCATAATCATATTATTTACTTGCGATGAAATATTATTTTGGCACCACCGTCTACTTGTGGCATCAAACTATTTTAAGATATCTTTTTATTTGTGTCAAGTATCAAAGGTTTCATAAAACGAAAATGAAAGAAAGTCATACATAGGTGTTCATTCGTACACGTTCTTTTAATGTCTTATAGATGTAGAGTGCTTCCCTCTGTGATATAAGTCAATTCCAACATTTCATTTAATATATAAAAAATTATCCATTTGTCTGATTTAATGTAAAAACTTGTAAAATATAAAGTCAAGTCTGATACAATTCTAAGGAAAGTGTCATGATTTTCTCCTTACATGCAATCAGTAAAATTGTTTGTGTAGTTAATTTTACCCCAGAGTATTTAAAATTAACGTTGTGATAAGGCACGATTTCAATTGGTTTCGACCTGTGTAAATTAATGTTCTAAACTTATAGCAAGGAAATGCATTGCAGTACTCAGTGCAATCTCAGCTACCCAATATATACGTGAATTGTTTTAATGCCATTTTTTTATATTATTTTAACACAGTGTTTCCTGTTGTTGTTTTTTCTTCAATTTGTTATACTTCACCAAATTTGGAAAACTTTTTTCTTATCAAAACTTACGGGGGAGGAAGTGTTACACGAGGGATGAAGTTCTTATGATAACTTGTCAAGGAGTTCTTGTGATAACTTTCACGGAGTTCGTCGGAAAACTATTGTATATATGAAAAGTGGTAATGTTCATCTTTAAAAGGTGAGTTTTAGGTGTAAAATTAAACTTTAATTATTAAGCCTGCCTTACATATTGTATTATGTGTCAAAAATTAATTAATTCCATTTTTCATCGCCTCTTGCTTAAAATCTCGAAATTTTGAGTAAATATTTCAAATTATTTGCCAATTGGCATTATTGACCTATTTATTTCAAGTCTTCATCTTTGCCTTATATAATTACCTAATGATAATACAAACTTGTAAACATAAAGCCCCGGCTAACAAATTTATACCCAATTTTTCAAAGGCCCCGACGAACTCCGGGACAGTTATCACAAGAACTTCTTGACAAGTTATCATAAGAACTCCATCGTGTAAAACTTCCTTCCCAGTGAAACTGAACAAGAGACGGGTGACGAGTATTCTTGGTGTGTAACAAATATTCAGCAATAGCATTCCTTAATCTAACATGAAAACTTGAAAATATGGTATATAAATAGTATGTGATTATGCTTAAATCATTTAAATTTTCCCCGATTTAATGTGACGTTTTTATGTGTCTCTGTGGTATTCAAAATGCATTCATAGTCTATCTAATGATTCCACTTTAAATCTGTTTTCTCGATTATGGATTCTTTCTGTATCAGAGAGAACGTGACATTAACAATTAACATGACAGATGCCATTACTTTCTCATTCGATAATTGTAATCAAAATAAAGTCTGTACACAACTTAAGGCCGTCAGGAATATGAATGTGCCTCATAGTATAAATTTGTTATGTTCGTTTAGATTGTTTTGACATTATAAAGGTCGTGAGGTGGATTTCCAGCTTACTTGTGTTTTGTTCTTGTAGATATCATCAGTCGCTTCTGTGCGTTATTTCAAGCTTTAAGATGCATTTTGACTTTTCCTTCCAATGATCTTTAATCCTACATTCTAATGATGATTATGTACTCTTAAAAACACCGAAACATTAATAAAATCTAATTCTAATGGTTTTTGTGATATCCAAATACATGTATCAGCTGAAGTTGACTTTAATATCAAATATAGACCAGATAATATAAATAAAACACAATAAGTGTGTAAATGCATTGATCACGCAAAACTGGCGATTCAGACCCACGATCCTCACGTATCATAAGTTCTTAGGGCTTAAAAGTCTGATGCTCTACCGATTGAGCTAGTCGGGCGCTTATTATGGTTTCAAACTGGCTAATTTATTTTGCACATAGACAAAGAAGTTTAATTATTGGTTTAATCCCTTCCAATTTATTTGTTTGTATTACCAAAACAGAACAAATTTTATTACACTTAAACTGTACAGTTTCTAGTGTTTAACAAAGAATAATACATATATATATATAATACATGTATTATATTAAACAATACATTTAGGATAAAAATGAATGAAATTATGTATGTACAACACAATAACGGATGAACTAATGTTTTCTTAAAAACAACACGCATACGTTATAGAATGAAAAAAAAAAACAAGACAAACAACCTGTAATTGCATATTTAAGAACAAGGAATTAATAAACTTACCTTCTCTATCGATGATATAAACGATATAGTGTTAACACTAAAGCGAAAGTATAATGATGTCAAATATATTTTATGATAATGCTAATTGTCAAACAGTGCACACTATTCTGCAAAATATCATTTTTCTATGCAATGTTTGAACAATTGCTTTCGATACATGTATGCATATTTTCTATAATGGAAAAAATGATTTGTAAAATTTGTATCATTATCTTAATTTGCCTTTATTAGTAATGACAATACCCGAAGTCGATCAAATTGAAAACACGAGTTATTCTCATTCGAAGTCCAATATACTGTATTAAGCTTGAAATGAAGAGTAACGATTGTTCTTAATTTCCCTAGTGAAATTTGCGTTATCAGCAAAATTTTAATGCAGATTTACGTCTTCATAATAAATCACAGCTAAAACCTTGATTCCAGTTAAAACCTACAAGAAAGATAATATGGATTCCATATGGTTGTTGTTTTACTTACTTAATTAAATAATTAGTTCATAGATAAATAAGTCAATTACTTGATTTATTCATACAGCGACAGTTATTATTAAATAAAGATATTTAAATCGGCCGTATTGCCATAAAATCATGTCAAATGATTGCTTCAAATGTCATCTACCTTTATGTAATTTGATACAGAAAATATGATTACATTTACTTTGAAAGAATGTTGACATATCATACTAAGTTAAGGTCGGTTAGAGCCATTTCAATCTTTCTGTTAATTTTCATTTGTCTACAACAAATATATATATATAATTTTTGTTGAACGAAGTAGAATAAAAACATTAATAAAAAAAATTTCATTACATTTCCAATAGATAAACATGAACATGTAGTTGTATACCCTCTTTACTCAAAGAGAATGTCAATATTTCATAGGAAAATATATATACATTTGTCTGACAATTAATGTATAACGAGAGATAACGTTCGATAAAATGCCGAAGAGAAAATTACAATGTCGTCATTTTCTCCATGAGGATCAATTGGTAGAATTTTTGTGTAGCTTACATGACTCAAAGAATTTTTAAAGGTAATATAACAGTTGTTTTTCGACAACATTTCAATTGATTTCGACGTGTATGATTTGATGTTAGGAACAGATGGCTAAAATTCGAAATCGGCGTCCTTATACAAGATTTATTTAATGCAAAAGATATTTACTTCTCAAGGATCCAACGTTTGTATGTGTAGTAAATATAACCAAACTATGTTTTAAACTAGGAACCAAGAATGTCTTTATCCAGTATTCCCGAATGAAGGTCGTATACCGTATTATGAAGTGTTATTCGATATTCGCGTTGATAGAATCACTTTTAATAATTTCATTACTTTCAGGTTGAATTTTCTATCGACATGCAGCAAGTGACGTAAGACGAATGTCCTCAGCATTTTACACATATACAGCAATAATATGTAAGCTTACAAAGACAGAACATAAAGATATGGCTTATAAGTAAGGAATCCTGTTAAAATATTCATCAAAACATATAAGTTCACAAGAGTCATAGAAATGTCTAAGCCTTATTCTTTGACAAATCGAAAATGCCTACATAAACTTATCAATGATTTCACCATAGATTTGTTTTCTCTTTAATCAGAGAGAACGTGACACAAATATTGAAAATGACAACCACCATTAGTTTCTATTTAATCATGAAAAATTATGTATAGATATTGAGGGTGTGAGTAATATGTATGTGATAAAATAAATTTTCGTTTTGCCTTTTAGATCGCTTGGACAATTAAAAGGGTCGTGTAAAGGGTTTTCGGATACTGAAGGTTTGATGTTTTATATTTCTACATTTGCCGTATTTGCATTATCTAAGAATAGAAATCTGCCTTCGGCTTTATGTATATCTTTAATCTAACGATAAATGATCAGTAAAATGTAAGTTCTCTATAAAATGAACTATGGATTCATTAACATAATGTGATTTTTCGTTGTCCTTTTGAACATTTCGGTCATAAAGTAAATACATAAATTCATCAGCTGAGATAGAACAGTTGTTGATACCGTCAATATGGTAAAAACATTTTTTATTAAATCTTTAGCATAATAACATAACATTGATATAATAAATATAATTATTTTACAGAGAACTTTTATCGCCATTGATTGCTTTAAATGTTTGTTTCTTCTCTCGTTGTATGTGTCCGTAGTATTTTAGCATTACTACCAAATTCTGATATACCCTGAGTCATCTTCCTATAGTAATGGTAATTCTAAAACAATTTCGCTTCATTCATACATTTTAATAACCTACGATATTGATAATTCACAATATACACATTGAAGCAATAATATCTCCAAATTGAAATAGTTCATACAAAGAATAATGTTAATTGTGAAGAATGGTTCAATCGTTGTTATCTTGCATTGCAAGGTTATGGAGTATTATCAGTTTGATGTAAGAATTACTTATTTTCCATGTTCAAAAGGAAAGTTTTTGTTACATTAATATATTATATAATTACCACAAAGATCAGATCAACATGCATCTACCATGTATAAATATTTTTATTTAACAGTTTCGGTGACACCAAACAATAATAAAGATTATTTTTATTTAATTCAGGGCAAAACGAGCAGATTATATATCATAAATGATTTGTAATACGTACTGCTACGTAAATTTTGTTTAATTTCATGAAATTAGATTAAACCAGATGCATAAGTGTACTGACTTATATTTATTTACGATCCACTTTTTCTCTTCTCAATAGTTTTTTTTTAATTTTCAACACAAATAACAGGAAACAATGCAAAAATGTAAAATTTCAAGCGTAATTTCATAAAAAACAAAGAAGTTGTTTGTTTGTTTTGAGTTTTACGTCACATCGAAACAGTATAGGTTATATATCGCGACGTCCCAGCTTTACTGGTGGCGAAAGACCTCAGGTGCCATTCCGTGCATTATTTCAGGCACGAACGGGCACCTGAGTAGAACCATCGACGTTCCGTAAGCTAGCTGGATAGCTTCATCACATGAAAAAATCCAAAGTCCCTGTCATGATTCGAACCTACAGCGGTGAGGGGCAAGTGGTTTCAAAGTATGCAGTATGTAGGAAAACACGTTTGTGTTATGCAAACTGTGTAATGTTTAACGCATCGTTAATTTATTCAAGGGTGAAATATTTGTGATATTAAATATTGACTAAAAATGGCTAGTATGAAGGAAAAAATAATTAAAAATGTACGCCCAACGGGGGACTCGAACCCACGACCCTCAGATACCAGAGGTTCTTCAGCCTTAAAAGTCTGATGCTCTACCGACTGAGCTAGCCGGGCGCTTGATATCATGCACATTGGTGAAGTGAAAACACTACCGATAACGTCGGCAAGTTTATCCGATAAACACACTGCTTTGTATGATAAAATTGGTTTATTATTAAATTTAAGTTTCAATTGATATAACGTTTTATCTGTTCATTGTACAACACAACATCAAATCCGTAGATTTAGAGCAAATAGTGGAAATCACAGTTTGACTATATAAAGTATCACGAACAGAGTGGAAAATCGAAATTTGATAAAGTTTTTAAGGAAGTAACATGTAGAATTAGTTATTATATCCGTTTCGACGTGTATATATAATCTGATTTTATTGACCTGTCAATAATGAATACATTATAGCCATAAGAACTCTGGAACAGGACCGCATATTGCGGCGCATAAATCCGAATCCGTACCAGCTTTACATATTTTGTTTGTCCGACCTTTGAATATCTTTTTATATTATACGAGCGGATGGTCTTTAATTATCTTATCTCAATTTTATATAATCTGCTAAATTAAAAATCAGTCAAATTTACTGTATATTGAAAGACATCCGCCATTTGCCGCAACGTTCGGCGTAAGTTATCCCCCTTGATATGCTTGATTTTTGTTTTAATTTTTCTAGTACTCTCTTTATGTCACTCAATACATGGGAAACTTTCACATTTCCTAATAAGGAATACCAGATGAGTGCCTTGAATATTTACCTATGGATCATGTTTTAATATTCCTTTTTTACAGTTAGGCAAAATCTATTAGACCATATTACTAAAGTGTCTGTTTTCTCTATGTAAACAAATCATAACACGAATACGCCCGTTATTTTCTAATTCGCTTGCTCAAACGAAAATAAATTATTTATTCTCTTTAAAAGCTATTAAGCATAATACACAACGAGACATAATTAGGATTGGCCAATTGCATTGCTTTTATTATATGGAGCAAAAACAAAGAACGGGAACATAGTTAATTAACTTTAATATTGAAAAAAATATCTATAAATTGTTCTATGAAAGCTTTTAACAATGTCACTGAAATAATTTACAAATCAAACCAGTGCAAATCAAATATTCATTTATATACCTAAATTTTTTGACACTTGAAAGAAGTTTTACTAAATTCATCTTTAATATAACCATCTTTAGCCTTTTCGGACCGCCAACGGCCATGTCTCTAAACAAACGGTCCGGAATTCCGAAGTTAGCCGCAGCTGTAGCACCACCGGACCTAAGGCTATGAATCCCAAATTTTTTCTTATCTAAACCAATCTCAGAAAACATGTTAAGTACAGTTTCTCTAACCCTAGTATATGACAAATGATTAACTCCTTTTAATTTATAAGTATTTGTTGATTTACAGTAAGACACTGAACGGAAAATAAAATCGTTCGAATCATCTGTAATATTACTCATATCTATATATCTCTCTAACAAAGACACCGGGCATGTCTTTTTACCAGTCCTAGCTATAATACAGTTTTTACCATCATGATATATGTCCGTTTTGCTTGACCTTATATAGATCCAACATGATCCTGAAAAAACTGAAGATCTGATCGTCTTAGGTCACTTAACTCAGAAAATCATAAAAACCCTGCATAAGCTACAAAACACATACATAAATTTCTCAAATACATTAAATTTGAATCTTCACCTCCAAACTTGTCCATAAGTTCATTTAACATTAAAGGAGTTACAGGTTCTTTTTTCGACACAGAATGTCCCAAAATCCGGTGTGCGCCGTCCTTGAATGATTTAACCAAAGTAGAAACACAAGGATTAGAACTAAAACGGGTCAAATCATGAGCCCATTTTACCGAATAATAAACTTCATTAATAGAAACTGGAAAATTTGATCTCTGAATATCTGATATGAGATATTTAAAGCCAAATTCAAATCATTAGCTGGTATAGATTCGACTACGTGTCTCCGTGACCAAAACAACAATTTCCGAAAATCATTTGATACTTTTTCACAGTGTTAAAAGCTTTAGATTTCAAGATGAAATTTGGTAATTCAGCAGCCAATGAAGACAACTCCGGATCATGAAAATCAACTGTATTGGCCTTTCGCGCGATCAGATTTGTAAAATGTATAAAAAGAAAGACAATAAAAAAGTGCGTGCAAATAATAACTATGTTAACAAAAAATTTAACTCAAAGTACACTGTATACACAAAATTTAAACAACGATATTAGCTGTGCAAAAATGTTCAGTCAACCTGTCTATGACTTTTCCTTTTTCAACAATTATGCCAACCTGTCTATGGCATAAATCAATCTATAAACACAAAATATTACCAACTGCCAACCTGTCTATGGCAAAATACATAAAAGAAGAAAACAATCTTTTCAAAAATTAACTTCTGATAATGCATTCATGCAATAATTTTTACCGATATAAACAGTCACAAAAAATCACTGCAATTGAAGAAAAACATGTAAAACTTTCAAATTATCCCGTTATAAATACAATACTATCCAATAAAGTTTAAAACTCAAATCTGACAGCTAAAATTTTTACTGTTAAATTTGTCTGAACCGAAAATAGTATTCTTATTAAGATATTGTATAAATATGTTCTGATCTTTCGAAAAAAAGAAGCATGTCCGCGACATACGGTTTAACTTGACTGTTATCTCCGTTAACATATGCCAAAAGGGTGCTGAAGGCCAATAAGGTGCTATCAAAGTCCCCCGATGCTTGACAAGCCAACAGAAAATTTATAACTCTGGGAACTAAAGCTACAGGAGGTACTAACCAGTTATTTTCATTAGCCCAATTTACAGAAAACGCGTCAACTTTCTCAGTGCCCGGAAACCCAAACTAAACTGTTAAAACGAACAATTTTTCGTATTATAATGGTTCGCAAAACGATCTACTGTATGAGGTCCCCACATTAAATCAATGAAATCAAAAACTCTTCTGAAACGCCCCAGTCATCAACATCACATAGTTTATAATAATCAGTCAAAGCATTAGATTCTCTGGGAATCCATGTCATATGTAAAGAAATCTGATGTTTAATGCACAATTCAAATATATCTAAAGCTATCCTGTGTAAATCTAATTTCGTACTCCCCCCATCAACAATATGAACACAATGCTGATTATCGGTGCACCACCTCACAGTTAACCCCGCTATAAAAGGTAAAAAACTTTTTAAGGCAAATAAAATATCAGTTAACTCGCGCCATGTAGAACTGGTGTCCATTTCGGACTGAGACCAATTCCTATGACAAATTTTATCGCTATTACCTTCAATATAAGCAGCGCAGGCTATTTGGCTTGCATCAGAATAGACAGTTTCTGACTCAATACCAGTACTAAACAAACGTCTTGTTGGTTTACTAAATATTTTCTTTTTCCAGAATTTGATTTCTCGAATAGCTCCCTCAAACTGGCTAATATCTAAAACAGAGTCCCAGCCCTCATTTCTAGATTCAATAGCATGATGCAAATGTTTTGTCATTAATTTGCAAATATTACCTATAACAGGCATTAATGAAAATAATTTTCCCCGTGAACTTTGCTATTTCTCGTGCACTTAAAAGAGGAATTTTCGCCACAACATACGTCAATATAATCGGACACATTACATAAACCCGCATGTCCGGAATTTCAAGCAAGTTATCTTTTAAATTCCATAAAAGCCCAAGCCATTCAAGAATTTGTACTGGTTCTAATACGCATTTTTTTCAAAATTAATCAAAAAACCTGACCTAATCAAAACTGACTTCACAAACATGACGTCATTCTTAGCCAATTGAAGTGTTTTATTTACACCCCAGCCATCATATAAAAATAGCTTACAAAAATATACCATTCTCCCTGATATGCTTAACAATTGGCCGTAAACACTTGTCCAGATAAATGGAGCCGATGTCAGTCCAAAAGGTAAAACAGTGAAAACATAATATTTTGTTAAACCGTTTTCAATCCACGAAAATCCTAAAAAAGGTTGCTGAGATGGAGCTATATCTATATGGTGATATGCTGAGGTTACATCAAATTTGTACATGAAGCCCCCAGGATACAAATATTCAAAAGCGACTGACCAGTCCTCGAACTTAAAATGTTCTTTCCAACATACCTATTCATAACGCTTAAGTCAAGAATAAGACGTTTTTTCCCAGAACTATTGAGCGACACTGACAACGGATTAACTAAATAAGGAATAAAAGGAACTTCTAAAACACAACCAGAATGAACTAAATCAGTGATAGCACCCGAAACAAATTACTATGTTCAAAAGTAGACTTGTTGTTTTTGAGAAAATAACTAACAGGAGTTTCATAAAATGGAATAATATAGCCGTTTTGAACTACATCAATAACATAGTCAGAAGCTTTCAAAATATTTCTCCAAAATTCAACATGAGACCGTAACCTACCCTTAACAGACTGATTTTTGCTATGTGAAAAATTCATTTTGTCTTCAAAATACTTAGTTTGTGCTAAAATAGTGTCCTCTAAAACACAGTTTTTGTTCTGCAAAATACAATCATTTGAAAAATACTCATCTTTACAATAAGCCGGTTCTTGGTTCAGTTGCGGTTTGTTGCGGTTTCCCCGATTGCTGCTGATTGACCTTGACTGGTTGACCTTGTAAAGGGAAGGCGCTTCCGTTAACGGGATAATATCCGACTCCTTTGGGGTTGACGTAATCTTGGGCAGTTTCGACCGGAAGTGTCCAAATCCACCACAGCATAACACTGGATGAGCTGTTTCATTGTTTCGTCGAAAGGTACGAAAAGAACTGAATACACCCCTAGAAGTGTCATCAGCATAACCCGTATCACGTGACGACTCCAGCAAGCTGACTGTAGAAGTCGCAGGTTTCGAACCCGACCGAAATTTTTTCTTGGCCAAAGCTCGTTTTTCAGCACGACGGATCTTCTTATCATCGTCGCTATCGCTGGCGATTTCATCCGACTCATATTCAGCTACTGTGTCCCAGCCGCCGGGACTTTTATCAGCTAATTTGATAAGTTTATTCCTGTGAGTCAAGCTTTTGACGATTCCAGCACAAGAACTTTCTCTCAATTTTTTGAACTGCTTGTCATTGGACACTAATAAATCGTCTCTCAATTCTCGTTTAAGCGAAGAAAACTTCTTATCTAGATACTCCTGAAAAGCGACCATAGAATCTGCCGAACCGCCTCTATCGCTACCACGTGGTCGCCCTGCGTTTTCGCTATCACTATCCATTTAAGTGGAAAATAAAATGCGAATAAAGCAATGCAATTACCTCGAGTGATTTGAAATACCTGTCGATACTTTATATAGAAATCTGATACGCTTAGTTGATGCACGAAAATCTCGTGCAACACAATCCTTACACAATTACTATATATTACAGCGTAACTTAATAGCTCTACCAAGAATAAATACATTTATAATGCCGACTATACATGTCAAACACTAGTGCATGTCAACACGTGTAAACAATAAACCGTTACGATACCTGATAGTTGACAACGATAACGGGAACAAAATTCTGACAAAATAGTAATCAAGTGTAGCCAAAGGGGGGAAATCATGCCGAACGTTGCGGCAAATGGCGGACGTCACTCCTTGTCTTTTTTATAATACCGTAAAATTTGACCAGTTTTAAAAGTAACAGATTGGGTTCAAGTGATAATATATTGTTTGAGGCCAAATGCTCGGATAATACTTAAAGATATTTAGATGTAGCAGAAACGTTTTTAAAAACCGTTACACGATCGAAAATATGCGCCGCAATCTGCGGTCCCGTTCTCGAGTTCCTATGATTATAGCACCCATTTAAATACTCGGTCACACTTCGGCTCTGTCGTGTAGTTTACGAGTATTTTGAAAACGTCACACTAGCTTAATTCACATCCGCAATAGTACAGTAGGTTAAGTGATTGTCTTATATAAGAGAGGTCTGCGGTTCGGTCTCTACTGTTGTTATTGTTTTTACTCTTTCTGTATTTTGTAGTATTTTAAAGGGGAATGGCCAAGTGCTCGAAGAATTGTCTGCACGGATATGAAGCAGTTTAGAAGCACTGTTTTGTCTCGTTTTGTTTTCTATTTTACTGCATTGATATGACATTTATTGATTTTAACCCGAATGAATTTTGAATATTAATTCTTAAACCATGTTATTTAAAAAGAGTATAGACTATACCAAAATAAGTGAAAAACAATTTAAAAAAAAGAAAACGAACATCATGAAAACAATCATACTTAAGGTATTACCATCCAAATGCATTACCTCCGCTTTGAAGAGTATTCAAATAGGCTAGAACTACTGTTAACTAGACTGAAAATGAGGGCCGTAGGTTCAATCCCCAGAAGGGTCAACTTTTTTTTTCTTTTTTTTTTTAACATTATTTATGTATCTTTCATCTCCCATTTGGAAGGAAAGAAGTGTTTAATTTTGATTTTTTAATTTATATAGGTATTTATTTGCTAAATTGTTCTAAATCTAGTAATAAATATGGTACCTGATATTTTCAAAGTGTAATAAAATCAAAACTAGACGGTAAAAGTATTTCATATTTTACAAGATCATCCAATATACTTCTTTAAAAATTTAGGGAATCTTTGAAAACAGGCACTCATTTTGGGTTAATTTTAAGGATTTTTTAAATTAGGCTCCCTAAGTAGGCAAATGGTCAGACACATGGTAGGGTAGGGTAACATTTTTATACAGATTTAATAAATTTTAAGTAGAAACCATAATTTTGCTTATGTGGATTGTTAGCTAAATGGTACCTTTTGTTTCTTACCAAAAATTAATGGGAAAACATTTTTCATTAGAATGTTATTGCAGATTATTTAAGGTTCCTCATTTCTAAAAAAGGGCCCTCATAACATTCTAGCTTGAGTTCAGAAAAGTGGCCATAACTTGATTGCCGTACGGTAAACTTTGTTTAAATTTTGCATACATGTGTACTTTAATGTATATATCTGACCTATGATGTCAATTTTTTAGTCCCTTATAGTGCCATTAGGGTGGTAATAGCTTAAAGAATATTGAAAAATAAAATAAAAGAGTAAAGACAAAACATGGATATACTCAGTCTTGACCTTGCAATACGCAGAAGGTTAAAAAATTGTAAATATGGCGCTATAATGCTCGGTGCAATTATTGCATACTAATTTATTTACCTTTCACTGCGTACATCTCATGACAATATATCGAAGATAAATATATTGTGTACATTAACCGTATAATCACTATGTAATTGACATGGTAATAAAGTCAAAAATACTGTCGTTAAAACCTTTTCACCTTTACTAACATGTTTCGTTGTGATACTTAAAAATGAAAACACATCTTTCACACATATCGCAAAGGTAATTTAATATTTGTCAATTTAAAGTTTTGCTATGTTAACAACCAGTACAGGGAATTTGCGACTTATGTTTGATGATAATAGCTGTTTGTACATATCGCTTATTTAAATGGGCTTCTCTTAGTATATTTTGTATATTCAATAATTGAAACTGATAGAAGAACTCTTTTTTATACATTATATCAACCAAAAGAGCACGTAGTTTAATATTTAAAGAGAGAGAAACTATTCCTTTCTGACTGCTGTTAAATTACAAAAGATATTTGATTGTTAAAAAAATAGGTTATTTATGATCACAGTTATCTCACTGGATTTTAAGGCATTCCGATGCTTTGATTGTACATCCGGAAACACGTCAGTCCAAGAACGCGTATGACAACCTCAGCAGTATTGTTAGTTATAATTCAAACAATTATTTCACAAAAAATAACGTTGTTTTCTTAACAGATTTTATTGATAGTTTAAGAGTTTTTAACCTTTTGAAAAGTTTTATATTAATATACTGGGAAAAAACAAAAGTTTTCAAATTCTATTCTATTTTGTTTTTCCATATTACTGGTTATCTTAATGACTTTTGATTCAATTTATTGTGAATGAAACAAATAATACGACTAAATGTCAACGTGTTCCCTACCATTTTTGCAACAGAAAGATACTTCAAAGAGAATAAAAGCCCACTATTATTTTAGTTAACAAAATTTAATATTGTATTGATTATCATCAGCAAATATTTTAAAATTTTCTGATGATTGTATATTAAATGAATACTCACGAGTGCTATAAACTGCACATGATTGAATATCATTTAAATCTTAGCACTGCTTTAGTCCCTCGGGATTTCTGTCATAATGTATCTTCAACATTTCAAACACAAATAAGGAAAGGCCTGTTCTATCATACTTAATATGTGTATACGAGTAGTTTTTAGTTTTACACTGCCATCTTGTGCCGCTACATTTTTTTCTTTTTTTATAATTTTTCGTCTACACATACAGTAAAATGAAATATTATCAAACGAAATTCTAGTAAAACACAATAGATATCGATATGAAATTTTCATTTTATTGCCACAGATATTGTTATTGCCCTTTATGATAAAAGATAATATCAACATTTCATTGGGAAATGTATCAATTTGTCTGACTATTAATGTATATTATTTGTAAAATATAAAGTCTGATTAAATTCCCAATAGGAATAAAAATGTTTAAATTGTCTCCTTAAGATTCGTTTGTGTTGTTTATATAAACTTGGGCGTATTCAAAGTTAATATTGTTTTAAGTAAATGTTTCCATTGAATTTGATCCGGATGACATAATGTAAGGAATAGATGGTTAAAATAAATTGATTTCGGAGAAGTAAAATTACGAAATCCATGTTTTGATTGTAAAACCAGAAACACGTTAATCCAAGTACCCGTATGACAACCTCAACAGCATTGTTTGTTATAATTAAAACAATAACTTCACAAAAAATTCTTTTCTTAAAAGATTTTACTGTTTAAGCGAAGAAAACTTCTTATCTAGATACTCCTGAAAAGCGACCATAGCATCTGCCGAACCGCCTCTATCGCTACCACGTGGTCGTCCTTTCAATACTTAACATGATACGAGTATTCTTGGCGTGTAACACAAATTTGATAATCTAACATGTACACTTGAAAATATGGTATATAGATATTAAGGAATTATACTTGAAGATCGTTTAATTTTCCCCGATTCATTGTGACGTTTTTATGTGTCTCTGTGGTATTCAAAATGCATTCATAGTCTATCCAATGATTCCACTTTAAATCTGTTTTCTCGATTATGGATTCTTTCTGTATCAGAGAGAACGTGACATTAACAATTAACATGACAGATGCCATTACTTTCTCATTCGATAATTGCAATCAAAATAAAATCTGTACAAAACTAAAGGCCGTAAGGAATATGAATGTGCTTCATAATAAAGATTTTTATTGTCGTTTAGATTGCCTTGACATTATAAGGGCGTGTGGTGGATTTCCATCTTACCAATGTTTTGTTCTTGTAGATGTCATCTTTGAGTTATTTCAACCTTTAAGATGCATTTTGACTTTTTCTTTCAATGATCTTTAATCCTACTTTCTATGATGATTATGTACTCTTAAGAAAAACAACGAAACATTAATAAAATCTAATTCTAATGGTTTTCGTGATATCCAGTTACATGTATTAGCTGAAGTTGACTTTAATATCAAATATAGACCAGATAGTATAAATAAAACACAATAAGTGTGTAAATGCATTTATCACGCAAAACTGGCGATTCAGATCTACGATCCTCACGTATCATAAGTTCTTAGGGCTTAAAAGTCTGATGCTCTACCGATTGAGCTAGTCGGGCGCTTATTATGGTTTCAAACTGGCTAATTTATTTTGCACATAGACAAAGAAGTTTAATTATTGGTTTAATCCCTTCCAATTTATTTGTTTGTATTACCAAAACAGAACAAATTTTATTACACTTAAACTGTACAGTTTCTAGTGTTTAACAAAGAATAATACATATATATATATAATACATGTATTATATTAAACAATACATTTAGGATGAAAATGAATGAAATTATGTATGTACAACACAATAACGGATGAACTAATGTTTTCTTAAAAACAACACGCATACGTTATAGAATGAAAAAACAAGACAAACAACCTGTAATTGCATGTTTAAGAACAAGGAATTAATAAACTTACCTTCTCTATCGATGATATAAACGATATAGTGTTAACACTAAAGCGAAAGTATAATGATGTCAAATATATTTATGATAATGCTAATTGTCAACAGTGCACACTATTCTGCAAAATATCATTTTTCTATGCAATGTTTGAACAATTGCTTTCGATACATGTATGCATATTTTCTATAATGGAAAAAATGATTTGTAAAATTTGTATCATTATCTTAATTTGCCTTTATTAGTAATGACAATACCCGAAGTCGATCAAATTGAAAACACGAGTTATTCTCATTCGAAGTCCAATATACTGTATTAAGCTTGAAATGAAGAGTAACGATTGTTCTTAATTTCCCTAGTGAAATTTGCGTTATCAGCAAAATTTTAATGCAGATTTACGTCTTCATAATAAATCACAGCTAAAACCTTGATTCCAGTTAAAACCTACAAGAAAGATAATATGGATTCCATATGGTTGTTGTTTTACTTACTTAATTAAATAATGTTCATAGATAAATAAGTCAATTACTTGATTTATTCATACAGCGACAGTTATTATTAAATAAAGATATTTAAATCGGCCGTATTGCCATAAAATCATGTCAAATGATTGCTTCAAATGTCATCTACCTTTATGTAATTTGATACAGAAAATATGATTATATTTACTTTGAAAGAATATTGAAATATCATACTAAGTTAAGATCGGTTAGAGCCATTTCAATCTTTCTGTTAATTTCCATTTGTCTACAACAAAGATATATATATATATATAATTTTTGTTGAACAAAACAGAATAAAAACATTAATAAAAAACTTTTCATTACATTTCCAATAGATATACATGTACATGTAGTTGCATACCCTCTTTAATCAAAGAGAATGTAAATATTCCATAGGAAATATATATATATATATATTTGTCTGACAATTAATGTATATCATTGTAAGAGATAACGTTCGATAAAATGCCGAAGAGGAAAATTACAATGTCGTCATTTTCTCCATGAGGATCAATTGGTAGAATTTGTGTGTAGTTTACATGACTGAAAGAGTTTTTAAAGGTAATACAACAGTTGTTTTTCGACAACATTTCAATTGATTTCGACGTGTATGATTTGATGTTAGGAACAGATGGCTAAAATTCGAAATCGGCGTCCTTATACAAGATTTATTTTAATGCAAAAGATATTTACTTCTCAAGGATCCAACGTTTGTATGTGTAGTAAATATAACCAAACTATGTTTTAAACTAGGAACCAAGAATGTCTTTATCCAGTATTCCCGAATGAAGGTCGTATACCGTATTAAGAAGTGTTATTCGATATTCGCGTTGATAGAATCACTTTTAATAATTTTATTACTTTCAGGTTGAATTTCTTATCGACATGCAGCAAGTGACGTTAGACGAATGCCCTCAGCATTTTACACATATACAGCAATAATATGTAAGCTTACAAAGACAGAACATAAAGATATGGCTGATAAGTAAGGAATCCTGTTAAAATATTCATCAAAACATATAAGTTCAAAAGAGTCATAGAAATGTCTAAGCCTTATTCTTTGACAAATCGAAAATGCCTACATAAACTTATCAATGATTTCACCATAGATTTGTTTTATCTTTAATCAGAGAGAACGTGACACAAATATTGAAAATGACAACCACCATTAGTTTCTATTTAATAAGGAAAAATTATGTATAGATATTGAGGGTGTGAGTAATATGTATGTGATAAAATTAATTTTTGTTTTGCCTTTTAGATCGCTTGGACAATTAAAAGGGTCGTGTAAAGGGTTTTCGGATACTGAAGGTTTGATGTTTTATATTTCTACATTTGCCGTATTTGCATTATCTAAGAATAGAAATCTAATGTAAGTTCTCTATAAAATGAACCATGGATTCATTAACATAATGTGATTTTTCGTTGTTCTTTTGAACAGTTCGGTCATAAAGTAAATACATTAATTCATCAGCTGAGATAGAACAGTTGGTGATACCGTCAATATGGTAAAAACATTTTTTATTAAATCTTTAGCATAATAACATAACATTGATATAATAAATATAATTATTTTATAGAGAACTTTTATCGCCATTGATTGCTTTAAATGTTTGTTTTTTCTCTCGCTGTATGTGTCCGTAGTATTTTAACATTACTACCAAATTCTGATATACCCTGAGTCATCTTCCTATAGTAATGGTAATTCTAAAACAATTTCGCTTCATTCAAACATTTTAATAACCTACGATATTGATAATTCACAATATACACATTGAATCAATAATATCTCCAAATTGAAATAGTTCATACAAAGAATAATGTTAATTGTGAAGAATGGTTCCACCGTTGTTATCTTGCATTGCAAGGTTATGGAATAATATCTGTTTGATGTAAGAATTACTTATTTTCCATGTTCAAAAGGAAAGTTTTTGCTACAATAATATATCTTAATTTGAATGGTAATTACCACAAAGATCAGATCAACATGCATCTACCATGTATAAATAGTTTTATTTAACAGTTTCGGTGACACCAAACAATAATAAAGATTATTTTTATTAAATTCAGGGCAAAACGAGCAGATTATATATCATAAATGATTTGTAATATGAACTGCTACGTAAATTGTGTTTAACTTCATGAAGTTAGATTAAACCAGATGCATAAGTGTACTGACTTATATTTATTTACGATCCACTTTTTCTTTTCTCAATAGTTGTTTTAATTTTCAACACAAATAACAGGAAACAATGCAAAAATGTAAAATTGCAAGCGTAATTTCATAAAAAACGAATAAGTTGTTTGTTTGTTTTGGGTTTTACGTCACATCGACACAGTATAGGTCATATATCGCGACGTTCCAGCTTTACTGGTGGCGGAAGACCTCAGGTGCCCTTCCATGCATTATTTCAGGCACGAACGGGCACCTGAGTAGAACCACCGACGTTCCGTAAGCTAGCTGGATAGCTTCCTCACATGAAAAAATCCAAAGTCCCTGTCGGGATTCGAACCTACAGCGGTGAGGGGCAAGTGGTTTCAAAGTAGTTGTAAACAGGTACTGATAGCAAGACAAATAAATAATAATGCAGTATGTATGAAAACGCGTTTGTGTTATGCAAACTGTGTAATGTTTAATGCATCGTTAATTTATTCAAGGGTGAAATATTATTGATATTAAATATAGACTAGAAATGTCTAGTATGAAGGAAAAATAATTAAAAATGTACGCCCAACGGGGGACTCGAACCCACGACCCTCAGATACCAGAGGTTCTTCAGCCTTAAAAGTCTGATGCTCTACCGACTGAGCTAGCCGGGCGCTTGATATCATGCACATTGGTGAAGTGAAAACACTACCGATAACGTCGGCAAGTTTATCCGATAACACACTGCTTTATATGATAAAATTGGTTTATTATTAAATTTAAGTTTCAATTGATATAACGTTTTATCTGTTCATTGTACAACACAACATCAAATCCGTAGATTTAGAGCAAATAGTAGAAATCAAAGTTTGTAAATTTCTTATATTTACATGGGCTTCTCTTAGTATATTTTGTATATTCAATAATTGAAACTGATAGAAGAAATCTTTTTTATACATTATATCAACCACAAGAGCACGTATGTTGCAACCACTATTGAAATAAAACCACTATTGAAATAATTATTTCAATAGTGGTTGGGAATGCATTTCATTAGAAAAATCACTTTGCAACCACTATTGAAATAAAACCACTATTGAAATAAATTATTTCAATAGTGGTTGAGGATTATTTCATTTGAAGAATCACTTTGCAACCACTATTGAAATACAACTTCTATCGAAGTAATTATATCAATAGTAGTTGGGGATGCATTTCATTTTAAGAGTCACTTTACAGACACTTTTAAAGACTAATGTTTCATTATTTTTTTATTGTAGACGAGAATGAACTTTTTAGAAATATTACTTTGTTATTACTATTGTAACGCAAGAAACACTTTATCTAACGAACAATATCAGATGTAAAAAGTGGGTATTATACTTGCATATTTTACGGTAATAATAATCAAGACTAAAATGAAATATGGTATAATGTTACACTTTTCACGGGTGTGCAAAAATATATAACCAATTCACGCAAATTAAAATGCAAATAAAAGGTATTAAAGACTTATATTTTACAGTAATTATAACCGAGACTATGAATTTAACGTACCTCTTTTCGGATTTTTTACTGTTGTGCAGAAATAAAAAAAAATCTCGTAGAATGATGTATAGAATTGTTTTCATATTCTTTTCTTTACCTTTTTCTTTCTATTGATATATAATGTGAAAATCGTAAATTATTTGTACAAGAATTAACACATTGGAAATTACCGGAACTTCAACTCAAACCCCCTGTATATTAAAATAAATCAATTAAGGATACATGTAATTATAAACATCACTATTAAGATAAATTATTTCAATAGTGGTTAGTGATGAATTTTATTACGACCACTATTGAAATAAATTATTTCAATAGTGGTTAGTGATGAATTTTATTACGACCACTATTGAAATAAATTATTTCAATAGTGGTTGATGATGAAGTTTATTACGACCACTATTGAAATAAATTACTTCAAAAGTGGTGGGTTATGAAGCTTATTATGAGAAATAATTTGCAACCACTATTGAAATAATTTATTTCAATAGTGGTTTTATTTCAATAGTGGTTGCAACACACGTAGCTTAATATTTAAAGAGTGAGAAACTATTTCTTTCTGACTGCTGTTAAAATTACAAAAGATATTTGATTGTTTAAAAAAATAGGTTATTTATGATCACATTTATCTCACTGGATTTTAAGGCGTACCGATATCATAAAAACCATGCTTTGATTGTAGATCCAGAAACACGTCAGTCCAAGAACGCGTATGACAACCTCAGCAGTATTGTTAGTTATAATTCAAACAATTATTTCACAAAAAATAATGTTGTTTTCTTAACAGATTATATTGATAGTTTTAGTGTTTTTAACCTTTTGAAAAGTTTTATATTAATATACTGGGGAAAAAACAAAAGTTTTCAAATTCTATTCTATTTTGTTTTTCCATATAACTGGTTAATCTTAATGACTTTTGAATCAATTTATAAGGAATGAAACAAATAATACAACTAAATGTCTACGTGTTCCCTACCATTTTTCCAACAGAAAGATACTACAAAGAGAATAAAAGCCCACTATTATTTTAGTTAACAAAATTTTATATTGTATTGTATTGGATAACCTGATTATCATCAGCAAATATTTTTAAATTTTCTGATGATTGTATATTAAATGAATACTCACGAGTGCTATAAATGCACATGATTGAATAACATTTAAATCGTAGCACTGCTTTAGTCCCTCGGGATTTCTATCATAATGTCTCTTCAACTTTTCAAACGCAAATAAGGAAAGGCCTGTTCTATCATACTTCATATGTGTGTACGAGTAGTTTTTAGTTTAACACTGCCATCTTGTGCCGCTACATTTTTTTTTCTTTTTTATAATTATTCGTCTACACGTACAGTAAAATGAAATATTATCAAACGGATTTCTAGTTAAACACAATAGATATACATTGTGACATTTTCATTTTATTGTCACAGATATTGTTATTGTCCTGTATGATAAAAGATAATATCAACATTTCATTGGGAAATGTATCAATTTGTCTGACTATTAATGTATATTATTTGTAAAATATAAAGTCTGATTAAATTCCCAATATGAATAAAAAAGTTTATATTGTCTCCTAAAGATTCGTTTGTGTTGTTTATATAAACTCGGGCGTATTCAAAGTTAATATTGTTTTAAGTAAATGTTTTCATTGAATTTGATCTGGATGACATAATGTAAGGAATAGATGGTTAAAATAAATTGATTTCGGAGATGTAAATTTACGAAATCCATAATTTGATTGTAAAACAGGAACACGTTAATCCAAGTACCCGTATGACAACCTCAACAGCATTGTCTATTATAATTCAAACAATAACTTCACAAAAAATTATTTTCTTAAAAGATTTTACTGTTGGACCTTAAACAAGACTGTTCTTGATAAAAAGAATTGGTGAGACAAACAAAATTTTTCAAATTCTATTCATTTTGGTTGTTGCATATAACTGATTATCTTCATGACTTTTGATTGAATTCATAATGGATGAAACAGATAAAACAACTTAATGTCTACGTAATTCTCTCCATTTTTTCCAACAGAAAGATAATGCAAAGCCCATAATTATTTTAGTTAAAACAATATAATAATGTATTGTAATGGATGGCCTGATTATCAGCAGGAAATATTTTCAAGTTTTCTGACGATTGTATATTACATGAATACTCACGAGTGTTATAAACTGCACATGCATTGTATGGATTGATTGTATAGCACTACTTTAGTCCCTCGGGATTTTATGTCATAATGTCTTATTCACTTTTCTTTCATACACAAATGTAGAATGACCTAATTTTTCTAACAAGAAAATCTAAGTTTAATACTGTCTTCTTGTGTCGCTACACTTTCTTATTTTTTATAATTATTCGTTTACACGTACAGTAAGACATTTTTTTTATCAAACTAAATTTAGTTAAACACAATATATATACCTTATGCAATTTTCTTTAAATTGGAACAGATATTGTTATTGTCCTTTATGATTAAGGTATATATCAACATTTCATTGAGGAATGTATCAATTTGTATGACTTTTATTTGTAGAATATTAAATCTGATTAAATTCCCAATAGAAATAACAATGTCTAAATTTGTCTCCTTAAGATCAAATCTGCCGAATCGTTTGTGTAGTTTATATAACTCTAGAGTATTTATATTTCACATTGTTTTAAAAGAAAATATTTCCATTGATTTTGATCCAGATGACATTATGTGAGGAACAAATGGTTTCGGAAATGTAAAATTAGATTCCTAATAGGGGACCTTTGTTTTAAGCTAAAGAAATCAACTACCTAAAATTGACATTATTTGAAGACAATTTGTTGTTTGGCATATATTTCTGAAAATTTAAACCCTTTCCTTCTTTGATGATTAAGTCCTTTTGTATCAAAACTTTATTTATGTGTGCTCTTGGAATATTATACATATTGAGCGATAACAAGTTATTGAACATTGATGCAACATAGATAAATGTAAGATTTATATTTAGAAAGGCAGTATGCTAAAATAGGTATCAAAACATTTAGTTGTCCATGAGTCAAAGTAATGTATTGATGTGACTCTTTACGGTATTGACAATATTTTATAATCTTTCCAATTATTCCACTATAGATCTGTTTTCTCTATCATACATTATTCCCATATCAGAGAGAACGTGATATAAACAATTAACATAACAGACGCTGCTAATTTCTCATTAGACAATTATAATCCTAATAATATATGTACAAATCTGGAGGGCGTCCACGATATGTTATAAAATTGTTATATATTAAAAAAGCAGGCAACATATACTAAGGATGATTCAACATTATTGTTGTAGGAATACTAGAACCACCCAACTAGAAAAATGCTGAAAAGTGAAAACTAAAAGTACCCTGACTTTGCCCCCATTGACTTCATTTTAATTCTTTTCGCTGCATGCCTCCAGATGAGCGAAAATATTTCAATAAAATCTAACTTGAGAAATATGTACTAAGATGTTAGGAAAAGTAAAAATATTCAAGATTTAAGTGATAATTTACATGTAATATGCGATAAATGACTGATTTTTTCAGTATTTATAACTATATATCTACTGCGTTACTAACGCAGTAAGGGCTATTTTTACATATTCCGTCCTCTTTTTAGTAATTTACGCGGGTTGTAAGTGCCATTGATAATGTGTAAATTGCTTCCTTTTGGTTATTTCACAAAATAATACTTTTAAACACATTTTCAAAATTTTCATGAAAATTAGCATGACTCTGGAGGAGTGCTGTTTTAAGCTACATTTCAGGTTCAAATTTATTATGCGCAAGCGACTCGGATCTACAATATTCCAGTTATTTCAAAGCTTTCCTAAAAGGAAAATATGAAAATGCCTTCAAAAATTACATCATGAGACGACTGAAAATGTGTATATTTGTTGGAGGTGAATAAATTTAAACAAAAATCCGTGAAACCTTTGCAGAATCAAATTTTACGTGCTTAGATGCATTCTTTTTTGAACACTTCTCGTGTACCTAAATCCATATGTTTTTTATGAAAATCTGTTCTCATGCAAATCCAAACACAGTATCATACAAATATATCTTTGTTTTATATTTTATAGACAACTCTTTATGTCATAAATTGCTTTATATATATTGTCTCCCTATCTTGTTGTGGCTAGTCTAATTCAGTATTACTTTATTTCTAAATATAACCCTTTAAATAAAATCAAATATGATGCTTGAGCTAGCAAATTGTGGTTGTGCCCATTATCATTAAACAGCTGTCGAAATGATTATACCTTCTAATCCCTCTTAAAAACGACATCTTTAAAACAATTTATCCTCGTATTACACTTTTGAGATCATCTGTAAGAATAATTCTGCATATATAACTTAATATTAACCATGACACAATGATAAAAACACGGAAAAATGTATCGTTATGGATGGACTGATTTTAAATTGAACCAATGTTGAATTTTCCTGACACTTGCTTTTGCATCGATTATTGGCAGTATTGAATATATTGATAGATTATATTTTTGTGCTAAACTGTTCAGGAGAGATAAATCATAGTTTGATAATAGTCTTCAATTCTTTAGAGGGAAAGCAAAATACACTATAACTCTTCAAATAGAATTATAATGTACGGTAATGGAAGGTCTGGTTTTAAACTGAAAACAACTTTTAAGTTTTCTTGATAATTAATTTGGAGTGAATACTCTTGTGTGTTATTAACTGCACACAAACTGAACCGATTGACAGTGAAAGATTAAATAATAGCATTGTTTAAGTCTTTAGAGGATTGAATTGTAGTTTGTTTTCCAATTATGTTGCATAGCACTTCATATTTCAAAACATGACTGTTCATGGACCAGCTTTGACCTTTGTGATATATGATTTAGGTGCGTGTAAATAGAAGTTTTACCAATGTCACCAAGTTATCTTTTGCATAAGTTAAAACATTTGTACATTATAACATTACAAGGAGGTTTACTATTCGTTATTGTTAATTTACATTACAAATTTAATGTTTCTTTTCTTTCTTTTTTGCTGTGTATTATGTTGTTAATACCTCTTATTACCCAACATGTCCAACAACAATTAACTTTCATTTCCATATCTTTTTTTAAACGTGCCAGTTTGTGCATTTCATGTCTATACTTTATTATTAAGATCGGTCCGATAACGACAACCAGATTGAAAATTGCTAACTTTCTAGTACATGTAAAGAAGCAAGTTAATAGTGAAAATGTTACGTATACCTAACACAAAAATGCATATATAACTGTTACAATACTCTTTGAGATATTGCTTTCGGAGAGAGTTTCTAAAGAAAAACTTTTCATGCTTCCTATTCATTCCGTACAATTAATTATTTGTCAATTATCATATAAATGAAATAATAATAAAATATTGTTTAAACTTAATCACTTGATTTTCATGATAATTGCCAAACAAGATTAAATTAGATATACATCTCTCTCTCACTCTCTGTTCTTGTTTAACGTAATTTCCCCTTATTGTAGGCCTAATAGTCATGTTATATCCATATGCTTTATAATTTGTAAAACAACATTTGAAAGAATAAATTTATAATCTTTTGAAAACGTTTGGGTGCAAAGATAAAATTCAAAAAAACTTTATTTTGCCATAATTTGGGTCAATGTGACTCACGGACATTTGTATGAATATCGTTCGGAATGTATAGATAACGTCAATTTGAAAAGGTAGTGGGACAGCCTTTACGTTTGGGTTAGTTTTTATATGTTCTCTTAAATAGTTTTCATTATCAATCAATCTTAAAACATCCTTATAATAGCAAACTCTTGAAATATGTAACTAACTAAACTCGACAGCGATAAAATGAAATACTCCAATATCATTAATTACGACACAAAATATAAATCTTTTATTTTCAGTTGTGGCAACCAGCGACGATGACTTTGTAATGGCATTGTCATAATTTCGTGTACATATTTAGGTGTAGATTTGTTATTTGATGTCAAACTGTAACATCATTTCTAATGTTTACGTCTTATTACTTGACATTATTTGTAAAGTTATAAAATGTATGTACGCTATCCTAGTCAAAGTAAATTAACTGCACACTTTTATTTTATGTACAATAACAAAAAATAACTAAAATTAAAAAAATTCAATACATTATCCAAGATATGATAACTACGTATACTTCCCTCTGTAATGTTATAAAAATAGCACATAATAGGCCTGTTTTAGTTTTACAATGAAGGATATATTGAGGTACAATAAAAGTCAATACCAACATTTCACTGGAAATATATCAATTTGTCTGAAAATTAACGTATATCATTTGTAACGTATAAAGTCTGATAAAATCCACAAGAGGAAATAATAATGTCATGATTTTCTCCTTTAGATACAATCTGTAAAATTGTTTGTGTGATTTATATGACGCGGAAGTATTTAAAGGTAATGATGTTATCAGGCAAATTGATTTTGACCTGGGAAAGAATTATGAGCTGATAAATACGATATACATTTCAAGAATCGTGTGTAAGTAACTTGCCCAGCTGTTGAACAAAAAGCGAGAATTCTGTTTTAAAGCAGTTGAAATATCACGATATTAATGTTTTAGAATAAGATTAAATTGACAATATGTTTGTATCAAATTAATTGAGCACTTGGCTTGCAAAGTTGCATTACTGGATGAATATTTCTTTGAATATGTAAAAGCGCTGTTTCTTTTCTTTAGTCCACTGAGATAGATTTCTTGTTTTTCCTACTTTATGCTTACAACCGTGTTGTTTGTGCCGTGTAGCGGCCCGTAAAATATCTCCCCGTATTTTCATTCAATGTTGTTATATTTTCATCCTCAAGGGATTGTTCGACGTCCAGTGTTGGTTTCTTCCTCCAATTCCTATCTATCCGGTTTGGTGTCCCGATTTGGTCCTGTATGTGGGGTTGTGTTCATTGAATGCCGCCATCCTTTTTGATCTTTGTTTTACATATTCAAAAAGAAACTTTTAAAACCTGTGACATATTCTCAGAGAAAATGTCGAAGGAAGAATGCTACTGGTGCCTGTTGGTCAATCAAGGTGGCCTGAAGGGTTAAATGTCAGCATTCTAAGCATCTTAGAATTAAACATTTAAAATAGCAGTATAAAACATTTAAACAAGGTAATGGTGTTTATTTAAGAGATTTGTAACACCAAAGTTGTAGCCCTGCGCTTGTTATTATATAATCTTAAATGTTTGTGTCATTCAATGGAAACCGACGTTTGGCCTTCAATTAAAAGATATTAGTGGAACTAAATGAAATGTAATTTTATTAAGAATGAATTAGGGATCATTCTGAAATCTATGTTTTCAAAGATAGAAGATCAGGCAACAAATCAAGGGAAATAAATCAGTTTTTATGTTCCAAACATTGAGCCATCCCACGAGTCTATAATTTTAAAGTAAGTTATGAACCTTACATGATTTATTGTAAATATGTCCATCGTTTAGGCACGTCTCAGATGTTTTTTTTCCACATAGTAATTATTACCTCCCCTAGTCGCCATTTGTAGCGTCATTCATAATATATCATATGTTTATTGATATATTATGCTCACATTTGATATTCGAAAAAAAGTAATATTTTCCATACAGTCTCAATAAGTTTCTGGAATAAAAGGATTCTAACTAAAGATGAACATAGTATACCTTTAAGATAAGATAAAAATTTCTCACAATTCTATCGTCTTCATGAAATCTGATGAAATTTTACATGTTGGTGTTATAATAATATTTTACTGCATATATATAAAAGAATTTGACAATTAACTTAACTCATATTTTGTCAAATATATGATATAACAATTGACCACAAAAATGGCTTCCACCTTTTGCAAGGTTTGTAAATATTGTAAAAAATCGAGAAACAACAATATCGAAAATATCATTACTAGATATCGGTTTATATTGGAAATTAAGATGACAGTGGCAATTAGATGGTCTGCCAAATATTTGACAATTTGCAATACAAATCAATAATATTTCGAGTGCTTATAAATGCCAGGAAATGTTTAAACCGGTATATATGCCATTATAAAACCAAGTTAAATCACTAATTATTTTGGACTTTTTTCTTTAAGAATTCTATAATTGTATATTTTTCGTAGTTCATATGTCTAGACTATTTTTTTTATTCATTTTAAGCAAAATAAATGAGGTTTGTGCTTTTTATTGTAATAATATTTTGGACATAGACGTTAATTGGTGACGGGTGAAATGATGGGTTGTAGATTATCGCCAAAGAAATATCATTTTTAAATCATATTAACAATTTGCCATTACATTGACGTATTCCTTTATTTTCGTCTGCTATTTGAAAGGCCCCTCATTACTTCCTAATAATACGTACATTGTTAAGAGCATGCTAGTTGTTAATCACCTGAAGAAATAACTGCTGAATATAAAATTGTTTGTCACACAAGAAGCAAAATGTAAACAAAGTACTATTAACCTGAATCCATTTTGCTTGTGTTGTTTTCTGGTTATAGGTACACGTGTAGTGTCAGTATTTTGTATGGATTTCATTTTGGTGATTGTATTACAAATAATTTGCACATGCAGTGTAACTTTCATCGGGTAATAAGTATTTTACATGTTCTTTCCTAACAAAGGAAAAAGTATTCATTTCGGAAGCAGAATGTGCCTTTAAGTATATTGACAATAGTGATACAAAACAAACGACATTTTTTGCGCAAGTTCGTCCTCTTGACAAATGACATTTTAACCCCCTTATGGTATGTTATGATTACAATTTTCGGTTTATCGTACAAAATTTGTTTCGCAAACGCTATAAGATAATAAAAGTAACATTTTCTATTTTTTACATTTAGACAACGTTATTAAGGTCGACCCATAGTTTATACTGAAACTAACCGTTTACGACGTCAATAATCATTAATGTATTTTTCTCTACGAAGCAAATGACAAAACTAACAATCTTCTTTCAGAACTCCGCTGGTAAGTGGCTTAAACATTTAAGTGAGTGGTTTAAACATTTAAAATGATGATAAAAGTTACTAACTTTAAATTTCAGGTATTTAAAGATTAAAAGGAGTTAATTTCATTGAATGTCAAATTAATGTTAAACAATCAAACAGTTACTTGAGCAAAGACACTCCATATACTTTTGAATATGTAAGACATTGTTTTTTAAAAAAGATTATTAATCGTTTTAAATTAAAGGTGTAACTATAAATTTTATTAGATGGTGTAAAAGCTTAACTACATTACATTATTTTAAAATTACTAATTAGATTTATTGTGCTTTTCCTTAGTAAGTAAATTCTCACCAGTCATTTCAATCAATATTGTATAAGAATTCAAAAAATATATTTATTCATTTTGTGCTTTTAAGATAAATTAGTCAAAAACATTATGATTGTTCACCTTGAATAAAGAAAGGAATTATTGGTCACCCCTGGTGTTTTATTTTTCAAAACATGTAATCAACATATGTTGCCACATAACAAAACGGATTAATTTCCATAGCGACAGACATTTAAAGATTGCACAATGGGAAGTTATCACGCGCCGTTATATCTCCCTGTAAAATGTTAATCTCTCTGTTATTACTGAGTGTCTATATCTACGGAATGATATAAAGGCCATCATATAAGTGTGTAACTCTAAGACGCCATACTCGACAGTACTATAATAATAAAATGGTAGTACAATTACGATACTACGACAGTACGATAGTGACAAAACGTGACAATACGATATCAAGATAATGATAATACGATAGAAAGTCGTGTTATCGTTCTGTTACATTGCCGTCAGTATACTGTCGCGTTGTCGTATTATTACAATATGGCGTTATCGTACAATCGTACTATTGTGTTATCGTTTTGTTGGATAGAGGTGTATAAGATTGTGTTGACAAGCAATAAAACAACAACAATTAAGTTTACATCATGTTAAGTTTAATTTGCAAACCGTATGGTATTCATTCGCGTTATATGTACATAATCAAAACTCCATGACTCTTCCAAGCAAACAAAGTTTACCTTTAAAGTAAAATATCTTCATTCGACATATGAACATGATGTACTTGTACATATATGTTTTGACATATAGGTACAAATCTTATATAATATGAACGTAAGTATAGTATTTGACATAAATGTACGTATATCATATGATATAAATGTGCGTATATCATATGATATAAATGTACGTATATTATATGATATGATATATTATATGATATAAATATACGTATATTTTATTATATAAATGTACGTTTATTATATCATGTATATCTACATATATTAAACAAATTATAAAGTACGTTTTATAAATAATATTAATGTACTTCATTTATATAATATTAGTGTACTTCATTTATATGATACAAATGTACATACACTACATGATATATATGCAGGTACGTGTTATATATGATATAAATTTACGTAATATATATCATATAAATTCACACATTGTATGTGATATGAATGTTCATATAATATATAAAAGCTACATTTAATAAATTTCATTAAAACAGAAATAGCGACATTTCATTAATAAATTGCGTTTCATATCGACTCCATATCTTATTTTGGTGTCCAGACAACCGAAATGAGTTTTATAAGCAAAAACATTGAGCAACCTCATTGTGGCGAAATCGGAAGTACAATTCCTGTTTGCATGAGAAACTCCGCCTTCAGATCATCCGTACATCAATTTTAAATCAACAAACATGATTTAAAGAAGCAGTCCTAATTTAACGTTATATTTCCGCATTGTAACGAATGTTTTCTTACAAATTTAATCTTTTTTATGAGATGATTAGTTTTTTCTGAACCCCAGGCCTAGTGCACCGTGAAGCCAAAACGGTTCAAGTGTGTTTGCACAAGAAAATCTCACATTTGCTGTGCTCCGGATAGCAACTATATAACTGTGACGTAGCGCATACACGAGCTGATTATAGTCTTCATTTGCATTTTAAAATTGGTATACGAACTTTAGTTTAACCGTGGGGTTTACCGTTTAAAATCCTAACTTATTAACAATATTTGATGAGATTTACAACAATACTGTTAAAAAGGTTAATGAAACTATAGAATGCTTGATTTTTAGGCCGACGGCAAAATATTTTTACATATTTATTTAATGTAGCTTTAAATAAATGTACATACATTATCAGATAAAAATGTACATGTATGATATCAATGTATACGTATAAACTATATATTATAATATAAGTGTACATATATAATATGCTATTAATGTACATATATTATATATTATAATATAAGTGTACATATAATTATTATACGGTTATAATGTATATTTTACTGTATATTAGAAGTGTACATATATTATATGATATGATTGTTCTTGTATTATATTATATAAATGTATATAATTATATATTATTGTGTTTTCATTCATAAAATATGATTACATTTTCATAAACATATTCACATCTTGAGCAATTTCAGATATTTCATATACATAATATATATCATACACTTAGAATGAAATGTGCTCCGAGTTGAAAGATCAATAAATGAATGTTCAGTGTCCATGCATAATAAAATAAACTAGAACCAGGACAATGTCTCTGATTATAATTAAAACGCCGTAATTCTTTGTTGAGATATATAATCAATATAAACAAAAATAAATCAACATCTATGTGAGATCTTTGATACACTAGGTCGCTTCACACCATATCTTGACAAACTCTGAAAAATAAACCACAAAAAGAGTTTGTACTTATTGCTATGAATATAGGTATGCATTCTACGTAATAATATTTACATATTATTTTGTTTTCACTCATTTCATCCAGTTGTTACATGCCTCATACTCATGGAAAGTTGACAGAATTGTCATCAAAATATTGCTTTTCCTGAAAATGTAAGAACATAAACCTCCTTACCTTCATAATTAATCTTTCCGTCCCCATCAACATCTGCTTGCTTCATCATATCTTCCAGTTCCTTGTCAGTCAAACATTCTCCTAATTTCTTCATGGCCACTCTAAAATATGTTATTAAATAAAACCTTATAAAACTGATGACAAAGTTGTTCATGTATTTGATTATATAAAGTAAATTTCCATACAGATAGTCCATGAAGCATCCGTGGCAAAGTGGTTAAGGTCGTTGACTTTTGCCATTCTTTCTACAATATAAACTAACCAAGTTAAAATAAGTTAAAATCAAAGAAGTAAAATATAGAAACCGTACATGTTTAACCTCATCAATGTTTTTACAATATATTTAAAATATCTCTAAGTTTTATAGATTCTGATTTTATCTTATCTAACGTTAAAGTACCTCAATTCTTTGGCATCTATGTAACCATTTCCGTCTTTATCAAACGTTCTGAAAGCTGATCGTATAACTTCTTCTCTTTGTGAGTAGTTCTCGTCATCTATGAAAAACAACAGTTACAACAAAGTTAAGACAGATTTGTTTTATAAAATGTAAGTCATATTCAATATACTGGCCATGATCACCGGTATAACAGTTTTATATCATTTTATCGGACATAGAAATCTGGGGATTCTTTCTCATCGTAGTATTGCAGCTCGTATCATAGCACTTGGAATATATGTCAACCTATATTGTATTCATATCTTTTGATTGAAGTAAACCTTACCTGGAATGATTTCGTACTGTACGAAAGAAATCGCATTGTTTGAAGCTTATAACAGCTCCATCCTTGATACCAGATAGAGTGTACTGACACTTGAAATGGAAATAAAATAGCTACATAGTGGAAGTGCAACGTGCACGGGCTAGCTGTTATATGTATTATTTCTTCTTGGCTAGTTTGCCAGTTGATTGGTTACAAATGATTATACAATAATTTGTTTCAGGTTTAATTAACTAATGTTTTAACAGTAATGTGCTTGAAAGATAATAAGTGGTCCTTGAACTTGATATAAAATTGGGGTGACACTTCATGGCTATTTGATATATAGAAAAACCACTTGGATATCGAGTTTTTAATACTTTAGTGATAACAATTACACCTAACGCAATGTTTAATTGATGCAATTGATATACTGCGTAAATAGTGCAAGAATCCAAGTAATTTAACTAAAATATTAATAATTTATTTCTGTGGTGTTGACACTTCGGCAGCTGAACAGAGACTGACTGTTCGCAGCTTTGAGCTCTATTTATACCCAATAATGTATTTATATTTAATGAACGTTTATTAATGTTGAGGAAATCAAGCAGCCAAGAGATATTGATATTGGGTCGAATATTGGTAGGAATGGTATTGAGTTCGAATGATTTTAAAGACAAATTGTTCTGATATTTTAGAAATAATAAAAATATGCCCGTTATATCAAATAATTTCTACGGATAAGTTGTTAAATCTAATCATTTAATTTTTATGTATTTAGTACTTACTTATTAAAGATTAATCTATACATTTAAACACAAGATTACATATGTGTTTACCATTTAACTTATCGGCAATTTAGGTATAAAACCACTGAAAATCATTATAGAATCTAGGCAGAATAGAACAAGCGTCACAGAAGTAATATTCTCTCGTCTTCAATTCTTAATTTTTTTTCTTCTGCATTCGGTTTCCTTGAAACAAGAAATAACACGTAAATTGAATAAAAAAAATATACATACTGACTTTTGCCATCTCCTGTTGCATAAATGCGTAAAATTCTTGAAATTCAATCCTGCCGTTTCCTGAAATGTAATAAAATAAATGGTTATAATTACTCTAATTTTCGAGATAGCTTTTTTATTGGATAAGGACATCCTGGTAATATTTAACAAAAATGGGAAAAGCATGAAAATGGAAGAAATTGGATATGGTGAAGGTTATATAGCTGATTGTTATGTGACAAACTCTTAAAACCAGATTAGTCAAGTTTGAGAACTTTAAATTAGCAGATGTTGTTTCTTTTTTTTTGACATAGCATCATTATTCATTTATAGAATTAATATGAAAATTTGAAATGAATTCATTGAGGCATAATTTTATTTAGATTATTCTATTATGAGCTACATAATTAGGGTTTTTTGCTTTCACAAGTGCATGCAATGCAAGTATTCTAAATTCAAAATTTCACCATTTCATGTTTAAATGTTGAATTCTGCTTAAACCGGTGCTAGCGGGCGTGAACAGTAGCTTGCACTTTCTAGTACCGTCCATGAAAAGACTCAATCGAACCAGGTCTGCAACATTTTCAATTTTGCCTTTTTAAGCATTCTTTAGGGATTCTAGTATTTCACCAAAACGGACTATAAATAACTTTGCATAGTCAGTTATGATAAATCTGTTTGTTATGAATAGAGAAAATAAGAATCCCTAAAGAAGTCAAACTGTTGTGTAACAAGTATAACATTGCGTAAGTGATTTTCATTATGTTGCAAACAAATATTCTACCAATTTCAGACAGCCCAGTTCAGCTGTATACTGTAACAATACATAAAACAACATAAATAAATTAACTGTGGTGGCATGGCCGAGTGGTTAACACGCCGGATTAGTAATCTACGGATTTCTTTCTACGTATGTTCAAACCCCTCAGGGGCAAGCCGTTGTTTCTTTCAGCAAGAAACTTTACACTCGTTGCTCAGTACTTGTTGGTTCCAGGAACGGATTCTAGAGTGTGTCTGAAAGCGTTAAGCTTTCTACACAATCGAAATATAAATAAAATTTGTACTACCGTTAACATCAAGGGTCCTCATGGCGTCCGACACCTCTTGTTGTGTTGGGCTCATACCGAGAAACCTCATCGCCTTGCCAAGTTCCTGTGCTGATATCGACTTATCATTGTTCGTATCAAATAATCGGAACAACTCGCGTATTTCTGTAAATAGTATTATAAAACCTGTCTGTTATTTGAGGGATATTGCATTTGTTATTAAAGTGATTGGATGAAGTTTGTTATTTATAATTTATAAATCATGTTAATTAGGCACAAAGCTTTTGAGACACAATGATAAGGTTATCAAAGTAAGGTCAATTTATTTATTAAAATCGTTTATATTTGATAGATGACTTACAAACATTTTACTGTGTACAAGGTAGTATAAAAATGTATTGTATAATTTCAAGAACTCATAAAATAACAAAATATATAATTCTTAAATTCCAATAATGATGTGTGTGAATATATATAGTTTAGGTTATATGGTAACAACAGAACACTGGTAAATACAAAAACAATATAAGCGCGTTAATATATATTCGAAACATAAGTCTGATTATCATATGATAAAAGTAAGGGAAATGCTTAACAGATGTTATGAAATTGAAAAGAATGCAAGATTAAAAGAAAATCTTTGTAAGACAATAATTGGATAGAGTCAGATTAACAAGTACAACTGTTATGTAACAAGAAATTTGCTTTACGCGGAAAAACATGATACGTAATAATACAAAAGCAACTTAAATTTTATAAATATACTCTTTTAACAAAATCTGAAAGCATAATATTGTATTGCAAACATGTAAACTACACAAAAATATTTTTCCTTAGAATAAAAATAAAAAAACATGCACAAAATTATATGAACATTCCACGTCAAAAGCTAAAAAGAACGGAACAAAACTTAAGCTCATAACAATGTTCACTTCACAAATATACACAACAGTTTGTTACACCTTGCCTGATTCGAAGTTTTTCTCCGCTTTATCTGTTGCATCTAGACCTTGATGAAATGTGACAAAATGTCTTAGTTCAGTTTAATGATTTATAACATTAACAAGTTCATTTTAAGCAATAGGTGTGTTTATGCTATAAATCAATATATGTCAAAGTTAAAAAACATAGATGCCATAATTAAGCTAATAATACATTGTTTACATGGCCATCAGTCAGTCATGCGTGACTTTTCTTAAAACATCTAGTAAGTGTCACATTGACAATTCTACAACAACAGATAGTTTGTAGCTATTTCTTTAGTTTAGCTTGTTTTCATGTTATTGTTGAATTGTTTTTAAGACGGTGCTAGGAAGGGCACTTGTGATAGCTTCTGTAAGCCATTTAATGTCATAAACATACCCCGATAAACAAAGCATGCACCAGTCATATTGTTGCCTCGTTGAGGCATCCTGTAATTGATCATTTCGGTTATTCTTATTCAGTTCTATTATTTTATTAATTTACTGTTTATTTTACATAGTAATATTCTGAAAGAAAAGCTATGCTCACCTTCCCGCATTGTTCTTTCACCAGAATCCTTGCTTCGCTTACTACCACTGCTAGCCTGGAAAAACAAATATAAATACATTATCGAAAAGTTTGAATAAGGTGGTATAATAGTTTAAAAATATCATTCAATTTAGGGAACTCGTACTTTAAACAGTTTAGTTTCAATATGGCTAAATATTGCAAGATGTTTCAAATTGCTATGATACATAACGCTGTACAATTAAAGCAAGCTTATGATCACAGCGCAAAATTTAAGACATATTTTAAGATTTTATGGGATTTATGAATGTTGCAGGCACATATGACATTTTTCATTGGCACATTACTTGCGATTTCTGTGTATAGTGAGTGTTTTTACTAGATTAAACACCTAAACTTGAATTGGTGAGAAAATATTATAACGTAGGAATAACAAGGATTTAATCTGTAGACCAAGATAAAAACTAAGTCTTCTTTTACAATGCAGAAAAAGAGAAATATGACCGTTATTGTTCGGAAATAATACAAAGTTGAACGGAAATATTTAACATTGAAAATAATTTTTATTGTGCTTTACTTGATATGTTACTTCAAATATGCAATGGCATTAAACACCTTGTTCAAAAGCAGGTTTTTTTCAAACCGGTCCCTACTAAAATACTCTACCTTTTCTGGACTTCTCGTACAACAGTTCATTTTATAAGATTGAAGATTTATTTTTATCTAACGTAATATAATGTGTTTGTAGAATTCAGAATAGTATCAATGCTGTCCGATTAACACCGTGGTTAATCTCTAAAATAAATTTAATTAATCCTAAAATTCAATATCACTTTTCTAAAACAAAATATTTCTACTAAATGTCCAAGTCACAAAAGTTTAATGTTCAATTTTCACACAGTTATAAATTAAATCCAACATATGATGAACAGAATAAATATGAATTTAGCTCTTTATGTTCTCATCATGTGAAGTAAAAATATTCCTTTTACATTTAATCTGACTACATTCACTTTTCCACATGTCTCAGAAGAGCATATGCATAAATACAATTGCTTGTTTCTCCTCTATTAGACGTGATGACAATGTAAAGCCTGGAGAACAATTGACAATTATCTGATAAATGTAGAGTAGACAAATGACCGGACTATTTAATGTTTGTTAAATCCGAATGCATTAAAATGTATTGGTTTTTCGTTGATTGACGACATTAACAAAAATGTCAATTACTGTCAATTAGTAAACAAATACCGTTATCTCTAAACAGGAAACATTTCCAGTATTGGTGTTGAGGTCATATTATTGTGACATTGGAGGAATAGTTTATATTTCTGTGGCGTTCATGTAAATGAGTACAGATTAAACTCTTTGAAAGTTGATGATATTTATTTGTCTAGGTAAACATTTACTTATCAATTGATAAAACTGAACATTAAATATTGTATTTATCACCTTAACCACGGCACAGAAGTGTTATAAAGCCATTTAATAAAACGATATTACACTAGTGTAATAGCACGTGGCGTCATTTATGTTAAGTTAAAGCGCTCTAATGTTAGCGTTAAACCATACCAATGAAAAATAAATAGTCAAAGAAAAATAACTCTAATTAAATATAAGCCATAATTATATTGGACATGGGATAAATAGAATATTATATTCATGTAGATGCAATCAGAAAAATATTAAACTCGTTGAATAAATCGCATATTATTTGTTGTAGAAGTTTTCTATGAATTTAGTATTAGACCTACACTCATTCAATATCGTCTATTTAAATTTAAATTTAAATACAAACAAAAACACACGTTTGTACCATCAATTTCCATTGGGTAAATTATTATGTTTATTTGCACTATATGCACATATCTTGAATATCAACCAAAAATAGTAGTACAGTTAAATTAAGTCGTTTTATCACACACCCGTGCCGATTTTGCGACTCCGTAAATATGGTATTGCACGGCCGTGCATATATTTTGACGTGACGTCATTAGCGTTATACAAACATAGTGTAAAGACGCGCTAAATGTTAGCGTTATACTATAGGCGCGTCGATGAAAAATGACTCTTATTTCACTTTAAACGGTCTATATTTTGGGTATGTGATAAAAAGAATATTAAATTCGTGTAAGTTCATTACTGAATTTATTGCACTCGTTGAATAAAATAATATTATGCTCGCCAGAGGCTCGCATAATATAATTTTATTCAACTCGTGCAATAAATTCAGTATTGAACTTACACTCATTCAATATCCTCTATTAAATAAATATTTCAGACAGTATACATGGCCTTGTGTTAACACTCCTTTGTTCTAAAACCCTCAAGCTTAGGAACATCGTAACCTTCCCTTCACATCTCTGACTCACAAACTTGTTTATCCACAAGATTAATAAAGCAATGCCATAATATCAGTTCTGACCCTTAATTAGGTTTTCATACATTGATCAGAAACGATGCATCTCTATTACTATTAATTGGAAATTCTAGAATCACCAAGTTTAATTAAACAAAGCTCTATTGAAAACAAATATCATAATATCTGTCCTGTTTACATGCATAATAGATTGATCTAAAACAAAACAATAAAACATTTGTAATTATAAAAACATTTGTTGATATGATACACAATGACGTACTGTAAACTAAGCAAATAAATCGTCCAACATTATGAAAATTATCCTAACATTTTCACTATTGCAAATATAATAGTAAAACATTGAGCGGACCCTGCTTAAGATCACAAGCATTTTTCATCTGACTCTTTTACAGGTTTTACTATGAAGTATAATTAAAAAATAATTATATAAACATGAAGCTTACAGGGAAAGAAAACGCGACAATAAAGTTAATATATATTCAGATAGAATAAAATCACAATCGGTTAGCGGTCCAAATCTATATTATGTTCACCGCAACACATATACAGCTTAAACTGAGTTTCTTTATTTGCAAATAACGTTGAGATTCAAAATATTAAAGTCAATTTGGTAGGTCTTATTTTTAAATACATAGTCAGGCTATATTGTCAAGCTATATATAGCTGTTCATCAGAGCCAAAAAACTATGGTTGTGTTTACTTATAATTATCTTAATATTTATGACATTGTCAGAATACCACTTCTTATTATGTTGTCCCTTATATTCAGAACTGAGAAAATCTTTCATAAAACATGCATATTTTCCAACTTTAAATAAGTTTATTGTGTCATAAGGAAATAAAAGTAGAATATTACAATTATGTAAAGTTCTAGATAAAGCATTCACATTAAGATCTGGTGTTTTAGAAACAATGCAAGAATTGTAGATTTGATATGTTCCTGTATTTATGTGAACATTGTATAATATCATATTTCAAGTGATTTATGTATGAATTACCAAAGACAAAGTTTCGTCGAAATAATGCAATAAAATTTAAATTGAATTGAATTGTTAATGAACAAGTGTTTCAAATTCATGTTTGTTTGTTGTTTTTTGGGGATTTTTTGTGTGTGTGTTTTTTTTGTTGTTTTTTTTAATGTTCAAGATATACAAAATACTTAATCACTCTATCAGTACTAATTGCCAAAAAGCAACAGAAAAAAAGATGGTTCAGGTACTTGGCCAAGGAGTATTTTACGCAACTAAATATAAAGTGCTTGAGAAAGAGATATAAAATTACTTCTGGTGCATACCCGTCCCTAGATTTGCCACTAAAATGCCACCCATTTCAATGGTGGAGTATTTAGACAATTTTCCACCAATAATGCCACCAAAACACCACCAAAACGCCACCCAAATCATGAAAATGGTGAAAAATTTGAGCAGGACTGATGTTATATAATTTTCCAGTTAATTCCACCTTTTTTACACTAAATGCCACCAATGAGTGGAAAATTGGTGGAGTATTAAGACAAACTTTCACCATAATGCCACCATTATGCCACCTTAGGGTGGCAAACTCATTTTCCACTAGATGCCACTTGTTTCCACTTATTGCCACCATAATGGTGGAAAATTGGTGGAGTATTTAGACAAATTTCCACCATTATGCCACCATTGAGTGGCAAACTTATTTTCCACCAAATGCCACTTATTTCCACCTTTTGCCACCATAAGGGTGGAAAATTGGTGGAGTATTTAGACACTTTTCCACCATTTTGCCACCAGATAGTGGCAAATTCAGTTTCCACTAAATGCCACCTATTTTCACCCTTTCAGAAATTTTCCACCTTGTGGGTGGCAATAGCTGGAAACTGCTTGAAAGTCACCCTGTACCCTAAATTGGAAACAAACAAATTTTAAAAATAATCCTTTTTAATGTTTCCATATGATATATATTGTCTCAAAAAATAGCAAAACATTAGTCCATTTATTTTCTTCAGTTTATCTTGCTATTCCTGGACGGTTTGAGTTCAGCCCTTTAGGTTGTCGGCAACTTTTCGAGCGCACAATCTAAAACAAAAAAAATTATGAATGATTAATACAATAATTAAAAACATAAGCTTACATTTTTAGCTCGACTATACGAAGAGCTGTCCTACTCGCCCCGGCGTCCGCGTCCGCGTCCAGATTTTAGATTAAAGTTTTGGTGCAGTAAAATATTTTTCACTATAACTTTGTCATTTCTTAAGGTATCAACTTCAAACTTCAAATATATCTTCCTTATCATCAACCACATCATATGTGACAAGGTTCATAACTCTAGCACCAATATTTTCAGATTTATCTCCCCTTGAACTTAGAATTTTCCTTAAAAAATACTATTTTTTACTGTTACTTCCTTATTTCTTAAGGGATCAACCTCATACTTCAAATATATGTACCTTATCATCATCCCAATCTTATGTGACAAGGTTCATAACTCTAGCACCAATAGTTTCAGATTTATCTCCCCTTGAACTTAGAATTTTCCTCAAAAAGTACTATTTCTTACTGTTTCTTCTTTATTTCTTAAGGGATCAACCTCATACTTCAAATGTATTTACGTTATCATCATCCCCATCTTATGTGACAAGGTTCATAACTCTAGCACCAATATTTTCAGATTTATCTCCCTTTGAACTTAGAATTTTCCATAAAAAATATTTTTTTTACTGTTATTTATTTATTTCTAAAGGGATCAACTTCATACTTCAAATATGTTTACGTTATCATCATCCACATCTTATGTGACAAGGTTCATAACTCTAGCACCAATATTACAAGAATTATCTCCCCATAAACTTAGATTTTTTACTAGAAAAATGTTATTTTTTATTATAACTTTTTTATTTTTAAAGGTATCTACCTCAAATTTCAAATACTTATTCCTTATCAACAATTACATTTTATGTGACATTGTTCATAATTCTTGATGCAATATTTACAGATTTATCTCTCTTTGAACTTAGGATTTTCTTTAAGAAATATAATAGCTTCTTTTCTTTTTAAGGTATCTGCTTCAAACTTCAAATATATGTTTCTTATCATTACACAAATGTTGTGTGACAAGGTCCATAACTCTAGCATGACTATTTCTAGCATTATTCCCCTTGATCTTGGAATTTATGTTAACAAATATTATTTTTTTACTATAACTTAATACATAATTATACATAATTGATTTTCCTTTCATAGTTTTGTCCTCCTTACTGCGTCCAGTATTTCATTAGTCGAGCTTCGCTGTCTCCTGTGACAGCTCTTGTTATATGACTATTGGATATTTCTATATTCAATTTGAGTGCATAGATATGATTAAAACACTTTAAAAAACAGCACTGCAGACATGGAAGAATCAGACTTTTCTTATTTACTCCAAGGCAGAAAATATACGCAGAATCAAAAATGATATTTTCATTCAGTTCATTAGTTACCTTCCAAGAACTTAAGTTTTGCCTTGTCTGCACAAGAAGGTCTGGCGACAGACTCTCTGTTCCCTTTCCTCATACCATACAATGAGCGGCCTTTAATCTCTTCTATATTGAATAGCATTCTGAAGAGCTTTGCTGGACCTTTCTCTTTTGAGGCATATGGCTTCAGTTCTGCCATCACTTGGTCCTAAAATATAATTATCAATATCCATAAAGTAAAGACAGAAAATGATTATCAATATCTAATATGTAAAGACAGAAAATGAAACACTTTTATAAGACCTTGGTATATGTATACAACTCTTAAATTTTAAAATAAGAAAGAAATAAAGAAATACAACACATCAACACCAGTGCAGGTTGAGTAATAAATAATCTTCCAGTTTCAGTTCTTAACGCACCTTCATCAGGATAAATATTTGATAAAATTTTCAAGCTAAAATGTACAAAAACTCTAAAATTTGTAAAACAAAATGTAAATGCAAATTAAAGTGTCATAAAGAGTTTGAATTAAAGTAGGTTTGTAAATAGTGACTAATAGCTATATTTATCAAGAACTGAAAAGTGTCTTATTGGGTACTGTGACACTTCTTTCCTATTAATTCTAAAATAACTTTGAATTAACAAGATACCTTTGTAAAGCCACTGAAGATCAAATGTGTTGCACCAGGCTGCTCCTCATTGCTTTGTGTCTGCAAAATAATAATTCTTATTTAATGCTGTTTCTGTTATGAACTGTCATTCTCCTAATAGCATGTTACTCTAGACTGTCTAGTTATGGTTATATAATTATCTACTGCACCATGAAAGCTGAATTACAACAATGAAGGAATGAAACTTACTAATAAATCAGTTACTGTTAATCTGCTCCACATGTGACACACAAGGAAAATTGTATATAGCATGAAAGTTGTAGTAATAGGTACCTCAGGTTATCTATAGTTTGATTGATGTAATATTGTACATAATGATATTGTACTTACTGATTAATTTCTATAATATTTTTCTCAAACTTAAAATTTCTAACATATTGTATTTAAGAAATGATGAAGATCTTCCTACATTCTTTATATTCCTACATTTTTTATATGTACATTGTACATGCAGCTTTCTTTTTAGTCAAGTTACAAACAAAACAAATATAAAACACAATTTTATACAATACCACTTCATATTTTTACTGTCAAAAAACTTAACAGTTTCTGCATAAATAACAATAATTATTGTATGTAAAAGTTGTTTACCTGAAACTTTGACTGGGAATGATTCTGCTGTTTATCTTCTTGTCTACACATTCACACTTCAGTTAAAACTTCTCATTTTTATTTACCATACTAATAAGACTTTAAATGTTTTCTTTGAGAAATCAAAAATATGCACCCTTACATTTTAAACAAAATATCTCCAGAATTGCTACAATATCAATAATTTCCTTTGTGTTTGCAAGCTTTAGCTGACCTCAATTCCTTTGAATTCAAACTTTACAACGGTGTAACTGCATGGACAGTCCATTATAATTTTAAATTGTGAGGGATTTTCCAAAAACCATAACACCCATCATTTTATTTTTTACATTCATTTGAATGTATAACTATATCTAATACCTCAATAGATTGAGTAGAAATAAGCTTTTGAAAGATAATTTAGCATGCTATTTTAAGACAAATTCTACATAAAAACATGTATAATGTTGCCTCTCCCAAAATAATCAAATGAAACATTCTGGTCAGCATGAGTAAACTATTAACCCCCATTCATAGATTACTAGATAAGAGGGCAGTAGTTTTATCAGATCTGAGATGTATGCTGTGTTGTTAAATCTAAGAGGATGCAGTATTTACTAGCTTAAGTAGTTACTTATCCTGATTGTAAGAAATTTATCAGACATTATGACTTATTTACTTTTCACACATTAATTTTTACAATAGATTTAAAGCCTCTGAAAGCATAGCACAAAAGATGTTAGAGACAATAATTTTAAACTCCACATATAACTAAATCTCATTTATGAGAAGTTACAATGCCAAGGAACCCTAACTTTTTATTGCATGATTTGGGGTTTATTGCCATTTTTTACTTCTCTATGCTTAATTTTTGTCTTGATCATTAAGCTTGAAAAATATGGAGATATTGATTAAAAACTTCACAGATATAGATCTTTTCTAGTAACGTGCTGTGTTTAAGAACCATAACTCTTTGCATACTTTTGGAGTTATTGCCCTTTGCATTTTTCACTTTAATTATTGTTAGCATTACATGAAAAGTGTTAGTACTCACCAGATATCAGTTTAAAGTAATTATGAAGAGACAATTTATTATGTCAATTAGAAGAAAAGACAAAAGTCAAACTTTATACAAGATTGACATTAAATATCATAGAAGAAGCAACAAACTTTATGCAAAGATATGCATTTTCTGGGCATAGAAGAACATTTCAACTATTTAATGTACAGATTATAACTAAAGAACAAAGTTCACTTTAAAAGCTGTAATTTTATTTTACAAGCATAGAATGGAACATAAACATTTTGACTTGAAAGTCAAATTTTACATCCCTAAAGAAAAGTACTGCCATAAAAAATGGGAAGTTAAGTAACCCCATACTTTTCTAATTTTTCCTGATCATAATTATATGTGTTTAACGCCTGGAAAAGTGATTTTACGTCCAATTTCTGTGTCTTTTCCTGCTACTTTACAGCTGGAATTATCATACCGTTACTGTGAGGCAGTGACTTTGTATCAGAATTGTGTTCATGGCATTCTAGTATGTTTAAGAAATATGAGTTTCTGATAAAATTTTCTAACTGTTCAACTTCAATAAATTATATTTTTGATAAAAAGTTCACTTGATACAAACTATAAACAGATTTATTTCAGTTTGGAGCTTTGACTTAAATAAATCTTAAACCCTGCAATGCACAATTATTAGATTTCTCAGTTTTTTCCACTAATTTTTATACAACCCAGAAAATAGTTAAGAGTTCCCCTTTTCGACTAAAAGTTGTTCACAAAATTTTCTAAGTTTTTTTCCACTATTTTGCCACCCAGAAAATAGTTAGAGTTTCACTTTTCCACTAAAAGCCACTCATTTTCCACCTTCAAAATAAACTAAGTTTCATTTTTCACCAATTTCCACCCTTTTGCCACCATAAAAAAAGTCTATGTTCAAATTTCCACTCAATGCCACCTAAATGCCACCAAAGGATAGTGGCATTTGGTGGCAATTTTGCCACTACAGTGGAAAAAGAGTGGAATTTTGTCATTTTCCAGTTAATGCCACCTTTTTTACACTTAATGCCACCCTTTTCAGTGGAAATAGCTGGCAAGTAGTGGCAAATCTAGGGACGGGTAATGGCCCTTTGACAACACAAAACAACATAACTAAAGTAATAAAACTTTTCAATTAATCATCCAGGCAAGATACAAATCTACTTTGCAGCAAACAAACAGACGTCTGAATAATAACAGCCAATCACGGACGATTTAATTCAAAAGGAGTTAACTGGTATCAAATATTTGACACGGCACGTATTGGTAATTCAATAAGGATAACCCATATCTAATGATGCAAAATAAAGCGATCTGTCTAAAATACGAATTCATGTTACATAATGCTCATTTTTTCTATCTTTTTTATATAAAAAATAAAATAAAAAGATAATGATAAGATAATAAAAAATATAAATTGAACGGAATTATGGAAAATGTGAACTTATTTTGACTTGCACCTGTTCACTGTCTATATACCCTTAAAAGGGCAAAATGTCACTTTAATGTGACGTCAGTGAATTAGAACTTCATACTTATACATGTCTTACATGAATGGACAATTAATTATACACTAACTGTGTTTGTATCATAGTTTGGGGACCTTTCTGTTGAAAATATATCAGAGTAAAATCGTATACATATTCATGCACAGTGCGTTAACTGGAGTTGAGGTATTAGTCACCTGCACTCCAGAGCATGCCCATTGATTGGCTCAAATTGCTGGAATTTATTTATTGTGACGGCAGAGAAAAGGAAATCGACATAAATTTCATATTCAGATGCTCGTTCCTTGGCTACATTTTTCTTGGGTTTCATATTGTGACAACAGGGAATGTGTTTTTATGTTTGACTATGATACAAAAGAGAAAGAACATCAAAACACTCGGCAATCTGATTTATACTGGGGGGGGGGCTCTACATTCACATATGGCGCGTAAATATACATACTTATTGCAATGAAAACTTTATTTGCAAAATTGTTTAATGGGTTTTAAGTCACTCTGACATTGTAATGACAATATGGATATTTTTGGCAGCTGTTTACAACCAACGTCGCCCCTTTACAAACCAAAAGAAATGAAGTACATTCATTTCTAGTTGTTGTTTTTGAAAAAGTTAATGTGACTATAAAACCAAACAAAATCAGGAAACGTTGTGTTGATGCTAGGATATTTCAAAATGCTGATAATTTGTTTATATAAAAAACGATTGAAAAGTTATCATAAATTCTTAATTGTATGTAACTAGAGGGCAATGAACCATCACTGAAAAATATTGTTAAAGACCGACGTCAATTTAGTGTATCACTCTCGTAAAACATCCTAAAAATCATGATTGAATCAACTTTTATTCTAATGAAACAAGACATGAAGAAATTATAGCATCTACGTTTACGGCAGGCAAATAAGAAATAACATACATACATGTGATTTCCATGCGCGTTATGAATCCAAGTAGTATTTAATTACGGTTTCAAATATGTAATGAGTATAGGGTATAAAAATATTCATGGCAAATATAATCATTATTAAGTATCGTCTTGACTACTAAATTAATTTACCTTTTCCGGACTTTTTGTGCAACAATTCATCTCAGATGTTATATTAGCAGCTGTTGAAACTTTTTTTCCTTTTAAAGTAATGTTTATTAATGCAATTTCGTAATGTTCCCTTTAATTATAAGGAAAATAGAAGCATCGGAATTTGAGAAGAAAAAAATTAGTTGGCAACTCTTACGATATCAACATCTAGATCCTTATAATGAGCACCTGTAACTGGATACGACTGCGTGCTTGTCAATATAGCTATATAAATGTTAAATATCCTCGGACATAATAGCTTGTAGATCCAATTATAACATGGAAAAATGAAACACTGTCAATTTAAACTAGTCTTTATTAATTCTTAGGTATATATTCCATTTCAAATCAGTTTAATTATAGATTTTCATTTTATAACAATACCCGTCTTGTATTTAATTTGAACACATCCGCTCTTATATTCTAAATGACTCAGTTCACCATATGTATAAATACAATTGCTTGTTTCTCCTCTTATAGACGTGATGACAATGTAAAGCCTGGAGAACAATTGACAATTATCTGATAAATGTAGTGTAGACAAATGACCGGACTATTTAATGTTTGTTAAATCCGAATGCATTAAAATGTATTGGTTTTTCGTTGATTGACGACAGAAACGAAAATGTCAATTACAGTCAATTAATATACAGATACTACTATCTCAGAACAGGAAACATTTCCAGGATTGGTGTGGAGGTCAAATTATTTGTAATATAGGACAAAGCTATATATCCTTTTGTACCTGTGATCCCCTTTCAGAATTATTTTTATTTAGCTTTGTTTTCTCCTTTGAATGTACTTAGGACCGTACACCGCTTTGTATTGGATTACAAGAACCTCACACTAAAGGTTCAATAACAACTTGTGCCAAAACGTATCTGCACATGTCTTACATTTAGAATTAAATACCATTTGTATGTTTAAATATTGGGAGGGATAGTCGCTTGTTTGCATTTACCACTGCCTTCCTTGAACGAACTCCTTTAAAACGAGCAAACAACAATTTTGCAGTGCTTCATTCTTTTACTATTTTATATGACTGAGATTTTATTGTATATATGTATGGTGGCAAAAGATGCAAGTTATATTTTTAAACATAAATATGTAGTTTTATATCAGACGTGTTCTTTTTCTGTGACAACAACGCATATCACTCTTCATGTCATATCTTATATAAAAAGTTCAAGTTTGTATATGACTGTATAAAGTCAATAAAGTTATGTTGTTTTCAAAAGCATCCCATCTTTAGAAAATAAAAACAGAACAAATATGATTTCAATATTGATTTCACAGACGTTCTTATCTATTAAACCAAGTTAAAAACAATGTCCAATCATTGACTAAAACCCTATAATTAATGTAGTATTTCCTTATCATGTCCTCTTATCATTAACAGACTGGCTTTAAGTTTTATATTTGAACAAATAAAAAAACACATCTCTATTATGACAAATTGGAAATTCTAGTATTCGTAAGTTTAATTAAACAAAGCTATATTGATAACATAACAAATACTGGCTTAATACCTCTGTTTGTATACATAATTTATGGATTTAAGAACATGATTTGATATCATTATATAATGTATGCATTTTACTCAAGGACGCACGCCATTCTTCATTAATGTAATTGAGCTTAAGCGGACACTTGGGTGAGATATGATAATTAAAAATGTCATTATTCATTACATGGTCCTTAAATGTAAAACATTGACTCTATATAACTTTAAGCTGCATGCCTCCAGATGAGCAAATATTTCAAACAAATCCACCCTATTTTAAGAAAAGTAAAATTATTCAAGTTATAATTAACATGTTACTTGCGATTAATGACTGATCTTGCAGTATTTACTGCGTTACTAAGGCAATTAGGGCTATGTGTTGCATATTTGACCCTTTTTGGTAATTTACATGGATTGAAAGTGCCGTTTGCAATGTGTAGATTACTTTCTTTGTTCACTTTACAATATTTTAGTTTTTAATAAATTTTCAAAATTATCATGAACATGAATCTGGTGGCATGCTGCTTTAAGGGTCACCAGTTATGTAATTTAATAACAAAACAATTTTTAATGTATTTCATACACGAGCAATTGTTCTTGTAAAGCAGTGACCATCCGGGTACTATTCAACTGACGCAATGTGACTTTAAGAGTGTCGAACTGACAATAGTCAACAAACAGAAACAATAAAACAAGAAAATCATTAAGGAAACGTGGAATATGCTGTATTTTATTCCAATATTTTGTAATATAAAACCCAGTAGTCATTTAAAGTGCCTGTTGTTCCAAATGAATTTAATATTAACCGTGAAACTTTATGTAACATATACCACAACAACTCACGAATAACACGATTGTTGCATAACAATGTGCGTAATATCAATAAGAAGTATATATTAAAATATACTCGGGCGAGGTTAAACTGCTTTTACTTGCAAAGGTTATTTCGGAGTTATAGCATTTAATATTTAAATCTATATCACTACAATATTAAATGAAACTGTCGTGTTACCGCACATCTACATATTGATATATTCTTTAATGATATGCAAAGATATATCGAAATTTTGAAATTTATATCAATTAAACACATCAATAATCATAGGCTCATAAACACTGAATATAATTTACTGAGTGTACCAGAAAATGTCGGGATTATTATTTTTAATTTAGTGTCGTTCGGTATGCACATGTGTTTCGGGATCGTGAACGTTATTTGTAGTCTGGTCATTTTACACAAAACATAGATTGTCATTTATAATTCAGTATATTTCTATTCACTAGAGAATTAATGAAAATAGTAAAAGCATTGTAAAATGTTTATTGGAAGAAAGTTCACAGAACCCAAATACCTGAGAAATTTTAACTATCCGATACTCCTTTAGATTATTTTAAAATATGGAAGTGTATACGTCTCTGAAAGATCCTTAATATTACTTACAAGTGTATTTAAGTATTTTTCAAAATAGTAAAGGACATTTCCAGATTTCAATTTGTAATTTAAAGATGACCAATGGAAATCCTACTTAAATTCAGTTCTTCCCTGTCAATTTCACAGGAAGCCCAACCGTTCTTCGACGGACTTCGTCCGGAAATGAGTTTCATACTATTGTAAATGTTCCCATCATATTAAATTTAATTTCAAATTTATTAGTAAATTCGATTATGTGGAAACCAAAGTTAAAATAATACAGAAATTGACATATATTAGTTATTGGCACAGTAAGGTTAAAAAACTTTACCCATAAACTTATTTCCTTTGTCAACCAGATTGACAGTTAAATATTTGATACTTATTTTAATAGTCAGACAAAAAGAAATTGATACGCTTGAAACATATCGATTTAACCACTTAAAGGAATAATAAATATTTGAAATGGCCTATATCCTTTCATTCGAACTCCAAAGTTTGATTAAACAACTAAATTTTACTTGATTTGAACATGAATCCAAATACACTTTATAAATTGTCAATAAAAGGAATATATAATTTGAAATGTCAAGTGATTTTAAATATTTTTCAAAATGTTTTAACTTTCACATTTTCTATGTTTACCGTTAATATTGATAACGTTTTAGACTGTCGTTTTGATTTTGATTAAATTGCTATTTTCACTTGTATTGTCACCATATGCAATTTAAGCAGAATGTAATTCTTGTTTCCCATACGTTTTGAGAGAGTCAACGTGTCGTTTTGCAGATGTATAACACCGCTAGTGATGTTGCTGTTTCTAGATTTCTGCTATCAAATGTAATATAAAATAATCAAAAATATAAATATATTATTATTCTTAATCGAATAACCTACTGTGTATTTGCTTTTGCAGAGACAATTTCGGTAAAATTTGTCGTTTTACGATTTAAAATAAATATTTAATTCATTTACATCGTAATGCTTTCAGCAACTGAAGAGCTTTTCTGGAAATTATTGACGTCACATAAACGGTTTCACGGCATGGAAATAATTTCTATTGACGATTCTTATATTTAGATACCCTGTTTTCGTAAAACTACAACTGGCATTGACATATTTTATTTATATAAAAAGTATATGACCACTTGTCGCTAGGAGAGGGTTAACTTGCTTACAGCTGTTCATAATATTCTATATGCCGTCATGGATAGAGAAATGATAAAGAAGTATTGCATAGAAATATTAAAAGTATAAGATTATCAGTTACCGTTTACATGTATATAGATTATATGAACCTATAGAAAAATCATATAAAATTCGACGTAGCAAACGTACAGTTTCTTCTGCCGGCTAAATATTTATTTTTTTGGCTAATACTCTGTACAATTTGCACAGAGGTAAATCATCACCACTTTGTGCTTCATAAATTAAGAACATGGCTGGTACCCGTACTCGACAGCAATTAACACAACATGAACACTCATTAAGCTAAAATATATACATGCGTTTGTACGTACGTACATTATTACAAATGTGCTTATTTATATTTGGATAAATATGACGTAATTCCTAGTATATCTTGCCGCGATATAAACAGTATGCGGGTGTTTCGATTTACATTTTTTTACATTCCATTCTGCTTTTTGCCGGTGCTAGGCGCATGGATTGTTACTGTACATTTTCAATTTTCCCGTTTTTGGCGTTCTTTTGGGATTTCTTCTTTCTCTATTTTATTATTAACTGCGAATAATGTAAAGAAAAATATGATTTTTGTATTGTAAAGAAAACTGTCTTGTCCTAATATTTTGTCTGTATACATGTATATACTGACACACTTTCCCCCCATGTTGACAGATAAATCTGAAGACAAAAATATCTCTAATTTGATTTTAATTTCATTTCTTTTCCCGTATTGGGAACATTTTCCCTCGGATGGAAATTTAACAACAATGTTAAGTATAGCTTATAAATTATTGCATTCCTAAATTCTAAATTTATTTAATTTGGTTTTGTAAGATTAAACATTTTTCCCAGTACCTGCTATAACTGCAGACATGTTCTCTCAATTCTTACATACAACATTAATATTCAGAAAAAAAACTGCTGAAACTTCATTTGTTTAAAAATAAATTCATGGTGCTAGCAACTAAAATCACTTGCAATGAAAGGCATTATTTTTGAATGTGAATAAAATATTTTGTCATCATTATCATTTAAAAATGACCATAAGTTTTTTAACAATAAAATAATACCTGATATCTGCAAAAAGAAAGATATTCTTTTAGAGAAATGAGTATCAATGAAATAGTTAAAATCGTAGACTAGGTTTTATTGAGCCTGTTTTTGATGGATTATGAAATGCAGCATTCTTCATGCCCCCTAGCACCAGCTTTAGCGGTATTTAAACCTCAACACTACAAATATTTGGAATTATGATAAATACAAGAAGACTGGAATTAAATTCGGGGCAAGATTTTACAGCTATCCCTCAACAGGGGAGAACCCTCAAGAGCATTGAAAACACAACAAATGGTTGACAATTTGAAAAACACATATGATTGTATTATCATCTTTGAACCACCTTATTTATAGGTAGGATAAGCCAATACCCTATTATATAAAATTCTTCCCTATTTGTTAATATTACTTAATAAATGACAATACAATTATCCTTACCTTGAATTAAAAACTTTATTCAATCGTAATAGTAGTGAAACATATTGCTTAATGACCATGTAACTCAATTTTATATGGCTTTATATCATAAATATAATGCTCAAATTATGATTTATTAGTATTGTAAGTTCCAAAAAGCATTTTTTGTAAAGATATTACCGAATTTACATTTTATGTTAATAAAAGGAGGAATTAAGAAATTAATTTCTATAAAGTCTAAGTCAATTTTGCAATAAGAAATGAATGCATATATTTTGATGATTACATATAATGTGGACAAATATTTGCAGTACATATTTTACATATTCTTTGATGTTTCAAAATTGTTTTAGTAGCATAATTATATACAATGTACATATATAAAATTTCACTTAAAGTCACATTATGCCTCAGAAACAAATACATGTTTACTTCTTTTGAAAGGACAAACATGCAGTTAGACAGTGCACCCTGTTGGGCACCGAATAGTAACAAAAATGGGATTGATGACAAGCAAAGAAAAGTAATGCTGTTTTTTTTGTACAAACTGATATTATATCAAAACGTAAGTTCATGAATATTCAATCCCACATTAAATTTGAAATTTTGAGCTTTTATTAAGTATAATCCACTTAGGTGTGAAATTATAACGGTGACAGTAACTGAAGTATATGATTAAACAAATTATCGTGACACCTTGTATCAGTTCATTCTTCAATGGCAAAGCTTGTAAATTTTCTAAAACATTTCAATGCATGGGCTAATGGTCTTTTTTTTAGTTTTTTTCTCAAAGGCACATTATGCTTCAGAAATCCATATTTTTATAATTCTTCAGAAATGCAAACGTGTTTAATAATGTTTAAATAATGGATTAAGAGCATGTTAGATGTTTTACAGCTGAAAAAAGTAGTAGTTAACATGCAGTTTTGTGTCGTAAAACTTGAAACTGTTTTATTTAATTAAACGCCTATTTCTATATACATATTCAATGGCGTTGTACAAAAGGATAATAAAAATTTGTACAAAATAAATCGCATGTGCATGACAAATAAACTACAAAAAAATAAGTTAAAGAAATCAGCCGTGTAAAATATAAAGTATTAAAAACTTTTAAAAAAAAGAATGGTTATAAAAAATAATAATAAAAAATAATTTAAAAGAAAATAAAAATTAATGGTTATTTTAGTGAAATTTTTAACACATTTCCACATCTCGTTCAGTTTACAGCCCAATCACAATCTTATAACAATGCGTCCAAATCTCTAAAATAGTAGATTTTGACATTTGTCTTGAACATGTCCAAAGTCGAAGAGGCAATTTATTCCAGAGAGTTGGACCAACGGTACTAAAACTTTACATCGTAAAGGGAATGAAATGTAAACAAAATAGTACTTTGACTTCCATATAAAATATTTATTCACTATAATTATATCAATTGTCGACAGAACTAAAGATATATCTTGTATATAGCAAATCACTATGTTTCTGGAACTGTAACAAGATACAAAAAAATGAGAAATAAAACTTTTATTAGGCATGATGGTTTTAATGCAAAAGTTAAGATAACAGTTGAAAATACATGAAATGCTACAGTACATGCAGTAATCAACACCATTTTAAAGTAAATCGATAAATACAGAAAGAATTGCATAAGTATCTTAAGCATATAAACATCAAATATGTGTTTATGTTGTTGTTGTTGTTGTTTTTGTTGTTTTTTTTTGTTGTTGTTTTTTTTTTTTTTTTTTTAAATGTTGAAAAGGTTTTTCATAACAATCGAATACAATTGCAAAATTAAATTAAATCTTATTTGAATCGACAAAATATAGACCTACCATATTTTGCAATATCCTGGATTTATATTTTCAAAGAGTATAAAAACAGTGAAGACAGTGCAAAAGTATAAAAGTCCTTCTTGTAGTAAAATTATCCGATTAAAATCTAATTCAGCGGAACAGAAATAAAATAAAGTTCAAATTAATTAGCATGTCCCTGATAATTTACCAAATATTTACTTTATTATCTAACACTTAAATGTTTAAAGTTAGAAAATTGTGTGCCCTCTTGTTTAATTTTCCAATATAAAGACAGTAAAATAACTGCGGTATTGGTAAATGCCATCACGGGCATTAGGTTTTGGGATAAAACACTTTGAATGGTTTGTAGCTCAAATTTGATTGAATGCAACGAATTTTTAACTAATTTTTAGTATCATCGGAAAATGAAAATGATGGTTTTAGAGTCGAGACATCTCCGTTAAAAAAATTGTTGCATTAAAAAGGTTTTTGTTTTATCCCAAAACCAAGTGCATATTTTTACAAAAGGATTATACAATGATATTTTATTATAGGTATTACCAATGTGAACCATAAGATTATTTTTTTGTAAATACAAATGTTGTCTGTCAAACAAATTTAAGAATTTGAAAGTGATTACAGATTGTTTATTATAAAAAAGTAATGAATATCAATAAATCATCACATGTATTACCGTTTCACCAATTAGTCTAAGGTTATACCGCACATAATTAGTTATTTAATAGCGTGTATTTTTATTTAAATATACAGAAGATAAATCTACATCAGTGATTTTATATCGTTTTAATAGGTTTTCTATTTGAGAAGGAAACATAAGGACTTTAATTCAAATAAGGAGTATTTTACCTTTACATCCAATACGTCGAGTAAGGCATACAATACAACATTTTTTAATTCATAACAAAACTTGAAAATAAAACTTCGACAAACTTGATACCAGTTGTGGATATTTTATTCGCACCCACTGCTCCGGGTGTAATTAGAATCATTATTAAAATAGGTATCAACCACGTTACAAAATATTTTGATATTTAATCCATGTTCAGCTAAAATACTAACAAATAAAACTGCTCATGTTTTAATATATATGATATATCACAACCATAAACTAATGCATGGTTTATAGTTTCGCTGATACGTATATAAATCTTGTCAAATAAATCGAATGAAAAAAGCAACATATTTTTTTATAAATTTCAAACTGCTTAGAATGACTTTGACTCTATTCAAACCAGGAAGATTTGTTTGATGAATACAAGACAAATTGTGTATAGAATATTTTCCTTTATTACATGCTTTTCGGTACTTTATAAAAATATATCGGTGAAATATTGAAACAGTGAAAATATCAATTTGACATTTTTCACTGTTTTGAATTAAAGCCGTTTCGTTGTTTCAGTGAAATACCAGTGTGCACAGTACTGGACGTGACGTCGTAAATGACGTTTAGAATAAGATTGAAATATATGTCACCTCGTGAACAACAAAAGTTGTGTCACTCGTGAAATATACCTTTTGGTGCTCACTCGGTGAAATATATTCGGATATTACACTGAACTAAACAAATTTACTATATTACTGTATGTTTTGTTTCCATTTTGATATAATAATCACACACCATTGTAAAATATACAGACTCAACAAGGAAGCATTTAACTATTGCAAAGCAAATTTTGTTCAAAATGTATGTGTTTTCTTTCCGTCGTAATTTTCTCTCCCTGACAGATTTTGATATTGTAAATGGATAAGTCACTGAATATTCTATACAACAAATTTCATGTATGTCATTTTTGCAGTGTCATTTATAATTCTTTTTTTTTTTTAATTTACATTTTTTATTTTCTTTTTATCTCATCCCAATGGTGAACTTTAAGCCCAAACTTTATCGTAATCGAATATAAGGGATTTTATTCATTCAATCTACTACTTATTTACTTCAACTGACATGTCAATATTTGTATTTCATTAAATTGTGAACTTTAAAATGTCAACGCATACTATAATATATTTATTTGAATTGGAGTAGCGTAATTAAATATCAAATTAAAGTTTATTTTGAGCGGTCTGAAGTATTGTATTATTTAACAAAACCACTAGGTTATATTACAATTGTTGACAATTTAAATACTTAATATCAATAATATTTCAAATACAGACAGTGCAAAACCATCAACATTTCTTTTTTTAAAACAAAATGTTTTTTTCTTAAGATGTTTTTGTTTCTTCAGATGTACTTTTATTATTCTTATTATTATTATTATTATTATTATTATTATTATTATTATTATCATCATCATCATCATTTTGTATATAATAAACATTTTTTGACATATATGTAGATAAAGTAATTTGAACTTTGTTTTTCACTTTTATCAAGCTGTATTTCTAAATAAATGAACGTGTCCATTTTGCAATCTGGACAAAACCAATCATCACGTTTAGGGAAAATTATACTGACTAAAAAACGTACAATGATAAGACGACAGGGATCTGTAGGCTGATTTTAGTCTACATCTACATTCGTATGGGTAGAATCTGTAAGGGTACAGACTAAATAAATAGTAAAATATATACGTCCTGATACAAGAAAATGCGTCATTCACATAGAAAATCATCGTATATAAATAGATAATCTGTATTATAAGTCTCTTATATAATGCTGCATGAGATGATGGCATGTGCATGATTTATTTTAAAACAACAATGCGGAACGTGTGTGAATGATTCTAAAGCACTACGCTGCTGTCAGCAACATGTACGTAACATGCATTTATTATTCACCACACATGGAAGAAATGTGAAAACCGTGCCTTGCCTAATGAGCAATAACAATCAATTTAAAATATAAATATTTAAAGCCTATTAGGTTTAACTAAGAGACTTTTGTTTTAATCGATACCTTAACAAATTGATTTATTTATCCAACGGTACGATAATCATTTTGAGAAAAAAAGAAAGTAAGAGATCCAAACAGCTACCAACGCTAGTTTTTCGACATGTTTTTTTCCCTTATACCATTGCGTAAATACACAAAGGTATAACGATAAATAAATAATTACTTTCATATAAAATAGTCTCTGTGATCATTCCGGTGACCCTTAATAATCACATGCGTGGTATTATTACGCGACACCGGCAGAAACATGTGATCGTGTCGCATATTTGAAATACAGATAAGCCTTATAGTTGAAAGATTTATCATTATTTTATCGGGTGGGGGTCGTTGTCTTAATAACAACTACGCAATTAAAAAATTACAGAGAAAATTATTCATTAATCATAATTATGTGATGCTGAAGCTTAAATGGTTATAACATTTTCTTTTTCGAGTATGTATTAGGTTGGTTGTAAGAAGTTCACAAAGAATCATGAATTGTAACTCAAAAATTTGAAATACTAAAAGCACTTATATTTTGTAACAAAATGTCTTCGCCACAAATATACCAAAATTTCGTTTTATTGCGATAATATGTCGAAAAAAAAAAAGAAATCAGAAAGGCGGGGCATTTTTTAATATGGCGTGCTATTGTGCATATATCTCCGACATACAAATTTTCGAACTTTATATGAGCGTATATTTCTCAAATAAGCAACCATACCTATGTATGCGATGTATGTATGTGTTATAAATTGTTAATAAGATGCGAAGTTTTATGCTTAGAATATGTAATTCAACTCAGTGTTATCATAACGACCGGTTTTTCAAGTTTAAAGTTATGTTAAATGTTCCATCAGTTCTGATAAACAGACCTACTCACAGCGAGTCTGTAATTTTCATATTTTCATTTTGTTTATATTGCTCTCTCGGGATCTCATGTCGTTAAAGTTTTATGTGAACTGTATGTTCAACACTCAAAGTGCAAATGCATTTTATATTGATTTTGATATCATAATCTTCAAATCATTGCGAGAAACAATATGTGACAATTGAGTTATATCTCATATTCCCATTCACTGTATTGCAATTAAGAGTACAATTTCAGCTCGATAAATACTTATCAAAGTTATAGTTTTGTATTTAGAACAGGAGTACGTACAATTTCAACCCAAACGTTCCGCTTTATGTTTGTTTATGTTTGTTTAATCACTAATATAGGGGTAATTTGTAAAACAAAAATGTTGTTTATTACCTTCCTACGTGTTCATAAACAAAAATTAACCTAAACACAAATTGTAAATAAGATATTTACACACGACTTCGTGAATTACATTTTTGTATAGTAAGTCATATTCAAAGTAACAGTAAAGATTCGTCATGAATGTAAATGAAACAGTGAAAAGTTAAATAAAACTTTGTTCCTTTGTATGTTACAAGATGCTTAAAAGAATGAGTATTACAGCTTCAAAAATAACAACAACATTATTTCATTACTGGAACTTCAACTAATGTGTTTTATATAATGTTATCCGTGCAGGTGCAGTCAACGCAATGGTATTTCAAAATAGTGGTAAATTTTCAATTTGTTTAATAGACGGAAAAATAAGATTAAAAATAATTCTGTTTTATTGTTTATGTAAATGAAGGTTGTTATTTTATTAGAACATCTTCAATATATAATCTTAAATGTGCTATGCCATACATTTTTTCATATAATTATTATCTTCACAAGTGTAAAATTATATCGTTAAAATCTTTTCTACTTATAGCCTAGTTTGTGTGTCACGTCAAAAATCTATTCAACTTTTTATATTTGTTTTTAGAATAATCCTCTCGAAAGTTAAATCTTAAAATTTACATTAACTGTCTAAATCCTTTCGTTAAGTAGAAAGATACCACAGGCATTTATCCTTGACGCTCTTATTTTAGAGATTTTATTTTACCTGCATTTTAAACAATAATACTTTTTATCATCAAATATGAATAACCTTAACGTTGTTTTATTCATATTTTTTTGGCCAATTAAGCAAAATACATCAATATGGAAACAGCGATGATTGAATAAAATTAAATATTTAAAATACTATGAATCATTCCATAAATCATAGTTGTTTCTGAAATTACCAGAATAAAAAAGTTACGAAAGTCACTATATCTTAAATATTCTGTAAAAATTAAATTTTGACCTACCATATTTCGTTTTATCCCTGTTTTATCCAAAATACTGTAGGCAATCTAAGACGGTTATTACAGTAAAAGATCTTGACTCAATCTAAATTATCCAATTAAAATCCAATTTTATACAGATAAAATAGAGTGAAGTTCAAATTTATTAACATGTCCGTGTTAGATTTTCAAATGTTTATCTAATACTCTAACACTGAAAAAGATCGTCGAAAAATCGTATGTTCTCTTGTTTAAATATTTCCAATATACGGATAGAGTAAAGTATATATATACCAGATATCGGTTAAATGTTGTGACATAATGACATGCCGCCTCCGTGGTCGAGGGGTTAGAGTCGATGACTTCTAATCCAGTTACCTCTCTGGCGTGGGTTCGATCTCCGGGAGATGCTTTGGTAGTTTAGCGCGGAGGAAGGTAGTCTAGTACTGGTGTAACTCTCCAGGAACGATGGTTAGGAAACTACCCGCCTATATGACTGAAATACTGTTGGAAAAAGGCGTAAAATGAAACAAACAAACAAAACAAAACATAATGACATATCCGTACAGTAGCCTTAAGACAAGATGATTTTACAGTGATCTTTTTATCTAGTTATTTCTTTTGAGATATGATATATATATTCGTATTTTTATGATTTCTAATTTATATTTTGGTCGGAAGAATACAGTACAACGTTGTATGGTGTTATACATTTTTTAGTCCATTTAAAACATACCTTTGTTAATTTGAGCCCAGTTTGAGCCATTTTATCCAGACCCTTTGTTTGTGAATGTATTATGTTTATTGATTATACGGGTATCGTGCAGCTTACAAGATATCATTGCTGTAATTCATTGTGGCACGGAATATGGGATTTCATTATACATGGGTCATGACCTTTTTGAATGTCGTATCCTCGGGTATATTGGAAGTGTAACCATCTGATATTTTGAACTTTTCATGGGTAATTATTAATCATTGTATCAAAAGAAACCAAATATTTTATACAGTAAATTATTATTCTATGCGTTTCAGTCAATGTGATTGTCAAATGCGAAAATTTCGGGCGATAATATATCATTATCAAACGTAAGGGATTTTTTATCAATTTAACCTATAATTGGTTATTGACAGATAAATGTAAGCTTTCTGTTAACCTTGAATTTGAAAATTTCATAAACACCTTTGACATTTTACTTTAAATTGTAAAAGCTTATTTAAACATTTCAATAATGTTTGCCCTACATGTTTACTCAATCCAGCCCGATTTGTGCTGTGACCTAAGGACCACATATTGTGTAATTAGATTTATTATCATAAAAGTACTAATTTAAATTATATTCTCTCTTTTTTTAGGAAAACATGTTATTTGATTTATTCACAACGGAAGTAATACATGCATAAATATCATGATTAAAGAAAAAACATGAAGAGATAGTCAACAGCAGTTACTGCAAATGCCATTTTTGGTGAAACGAAACAATCAAAATATTAAAATGTTGTTTCGTTCTTATACAAATAAAGTCTTAATTGTTTAAGATCTTGTATAAACAGACTTACCATTTCTTTATATTTCCCCGTTGTATTTCCAAACTAACTCTAAACTTCTGCAAAATTGTACAGAGCGTTTTCAAAGAACGGGTTTTGCAAAGATATGAATTATCCAATTAAAATCCAATTAAACAACGCAGAAATGAAATAAAGTTCAAATTTATTAACGTGCCCGTGTTATTTTCCTAAATGGTTACTCAGTGCTGCAAGAGTTTTTTTAAAATTGCACCGCGTCTTGTTTGAATTTCCAATATAAATATACACCAAAATATCCAATGGCTTGATTTAAAATATAAAGATTTCTTAAAGGATTTTAGAAATAGTATGTTCTATTTGTAATGTAAATACAACGATAATATCTACTGCTATTAAAGACATATATTGGTAAATGTCTATTGGTAAATGCCATGACTTAGGAGGGATATCCTAATATAGACTCGCATGTCCATAGATAACGTAACCTTTCGCGTAAAAAGATATTATAAGTAAAACGTGTCTGGAATACAGAGATATCTTAAAACAGAAGAGTTAAAGGTGATTAAAATAAAGTAAAAAGTTAACATGGTTAACTGAGTTAGTTACATCACCAAAGACAGATAATTTAAGTTACATTTAATAAATTTCGTAAAAACAGAAATAGCGACATTTCATTAATAAAGTGGGTTTTATATCGACTCCAGATCTTATTTTGGTGTCCAGACAACCAAAATGAGTTTTATAAGCATAAGAAATGGACAACCTCATTGTGGCGAAATTGGAAGTACAATATCTCTTTGCTTGAGAAACTCTGCCTTCAGATCATCCGTACATCAATATTAAATCAACAAACATGACTGTAAGTAGCAGTCCTAATTTAAAGGTATATTTCCGCATTGTAACGGATGTTTTCATACAAATTTAATCTTTTTTATGAGATGATTACTTTTTACTAACCTCAGGCCTAGTGCACCGTGAAGTTAAACGGTTAAAATGTGTTTGCACAAGAAAATCTCATATAGCAGCTATAACACTGTGACGTAGCGCTTACGCAAGCTGATTATAGTCTTCATTTGCATGTTAAAATTCGTATACGAACTATAGTGTTACCGTGGGGTTTTCCGTTTAAAATCCTAATTTATGAACAATATTTGTTGAGATTTACAACAAGACTGTTAAAAAGGTTAATGAATCTGTAGAATGCTTGTTTTTTTAGGCCGACGGCAAAAATATTTTTACATATTTATTTAAAGTAGCTTTAGTCGTGCATATATTGCTTTTAACCCCTATTCTTTGTTATAATATGATTTAATCAAGAACATATAGTATTGAAGCACATATAGAATTGAATATAGAATACCGCTACAGCCGGTGCTAGGGGGCATGAGAGTTTGCAAGTATTCATGTATTATTCATTGCTTTTCCTTTAAAAATTGTTTTACAGCTGTTTTCACTTCTAGACGAGATACAAAATAGTTTGCCATTTAACAAAAAAAAAACTGTATAAACATTTTTTTAAAAAAAAAAACAAAAAAAAACACGAAATTATCTCATATCGATTAGAAAACTGGCTATTTGCTGTTTAAAAAGGAATTTCATTTAACGTAAATTGAATATAACGTATATTGAACGTAAAGTATTAAAACTTTACTTAAAATCCGAGTTAAGAACAAAGCAGAACGCTATTTTTTTAATTCATATTTTATTTCATTTTGATATTAAAATATTTTGGAGACAAACCTTTGCAAATTGATTCCAGTTTTAGACATTCAATCCATACCAATTAGTTTTAAGTGTTATTGTATTGTTTATTAAGGTATTGTGCCGGCTAAATGGCACTCTAACCTATTAGTTATTGTCGCATGTAAAGGGGAAATAAGATTTTATAAGGTCATACCGTTTTAAAGGAAGTAATACAGTTGATGTATTATTGATATATGTCCATACAACACAATGATTTTATTATTATTAAAATTATTATTATTATTATTATTATTATCATCATCATCATCATCATCATCATCATCATCATTATTATTATTATTATTATTATTATTATTATTATTATTATTATTATTATTATTATTATTATTATTATTATTATTATTATTATTGGCAAAATTAATTTAGGGTTACATATGCAAAAGCTAACTCCAAACTCCCGAACAAAATATATCATTACATTAGTTTAAGGTTAAATAATATACGATAAAAGTGTCAAGATTTTGAAAAGCTGACATTTCTTGGAACAAGACACTTGATAAAAAATAGTTTAGTTTTATGTTATTATTAAGACATACTGTATCATTTCATTTTTTTTTTCTTCTTTTCAAAACCATCATGTGTTCTATTGTAGTAACGTAACCACTTATGGTTCAAAACACTTTTAATAGCGCCATAAACTATCACTATTTTTTCCTTCATGTTTTGATTAAACATAACATAACATACATTTTATTTCTAGCATTAAACATTATGTACACTGTTTATAACCAACATGGAAAATGTTAATAATGGTAAACGCAGTGAAAGTACAGGTTAACATGTTTTTCGGAAGAACGAAATATAATTCATAAATAAATTCATCTAATTCATTAATAAATTCATCTAAATCATAAATAAAGTTTATTGATGACATGGCTTTTCTCATTTATGTGTACAACTCTTGTTTATTATCAATCATTTAAATATATTTTTTATTGAGATTTTTTTCATTCATTTGCATGGCGTGTATAGATCATGACATGATATGTTACTATGTGAAATCTTCTTATTATTTTACATTTTTTTAACAACACCATGGAAACAATCTAAATATTTGTCTCCAAATTGTATCAGTCTGCAGTATTTGCAGATATTGTATATCTGAATAAGGGAGGAAGTATCAAATAGTGATATGATCTTGTAAATTATGATTATGAATTCATCTTTTTTCTATTTTTCTTTTATAAATATATGTTGAAGTCTTTTTCAAAAGTCGTGAAGTCTAAAACCTACAGCCGAAGATTTAATCAAATACAAAAGGTTTTATTCATTTAGAATATAATTGTTTTGCTAAAATTGGCAAGCAAATATTTGCATTTAATTAAACATTGAACTTTAAAATGTCATAAACATACTGTAAAAAATGTGAGAAGCTTATTCAAATATTAAATCATATTAACTTTAGAGATTTATTCTGAACAGATTCAAATGTGTAAGTGACATATCAAACACTTTTTGTTTCGTTATGATTCTAATCATTAACGTATTAATATATATCTCATACTGAAATTTTAATCGTTTTTTGTATTCCATACAAATGTGGCGCAATAATTTCGTTTGTGTTTGTTTTTATTTAAGTTACACTGACAATGATAATGTCATATGGCGACCTCCGACAGTTTTACTGGTAGAGGAAAACCTGTGTGAATTATTTCAGAAAACCAGCGGGAACCTGAGGAGAACCACCGACCGTCAATATTAAAGCTAACTGGATACTTCATCTCTTATATGAAACAATCAAAAGTCTCTGTCGTGATGCAGAAGTCGTGAGTCCAAAATACAGTGTGCACATTCAGTTTGTGCTATTAACAGTTGTTGTGCTGTTTTTTGTTGTTGGTTTTTTTTGTTTTTTTTGGTTTTTTTTCTTTTTTTCTTTTGGTTTTTTTTTCTAAACAGTACAGGTTCCTTCTCTTTACGAATATGTCCTTTTCACAATGTTATAATTATTAAGAAATAGAATGTAATGACTTACCATTTTATTGTCCAATCTTTTTTTTAATTCCTAAAAAGTTATTTCAATATTGTATACCAGTGAAACGCAATAGAAATGAAATTTTCTTATTCAATAGAAAATTTAAGACATGTCCGTACTTTTTTCCCCAAATATTTACTTAATTTCTTGATTTGTACAATAAATGGTGACTGGTGCAGTTTTTAATAGCATGTTCTGAAAACATTTCCGATATAGACTCCTTCAAGATAAAACCGTTCTATAGTGCTGTATGAAATTATTGGTTAATTTTCTGATGTAAAATGACGATTAAAGCAAGCGCTTTGAACAAGGAAACAATGTGGCCAGAGAAATTTTCTGTAATTTCCCTTTTACTGTCAATTTATTAAAAAGTGGGGTAGTCTTTTTATATTTAAGGCAGATACATATTTTATCCTAAAAAATTGCAATATCAACACTGATTTAATTTGATAGATCCTGTGGATAGACATATGCCGGCAATAAATCCACTATTAATTTAAATAATTAGATAAGTATTTTGTGCCAGGCCACATGAGTCATTTATTGATAATGCGAAGTATGTGATAAAATTGAAAGGAATTATGGCAAAATGTGACTTTCACCTGTCCACTCCCTATATATCCTTTGAGGGGAATAATGTCACTTCTTTTTGTCAATATATAGATTAATCAAAATGAACAGAGTATCCCCTATACGGTATTGATATATGACATCATCCTTGTATATCGTTCAGTATATATTTATAATACTGCACGTTTGTAACGTCGCTTTTCATTGGATAGTCGTGACGTTTATATAGAGGATATTTGTTTAGTTCAGTGTAAGATCGGAATATATTTCACCGAGTGAGCACCAAAAGGTATATTTCACGAGTGAACTTTTGGTGTTCACAAGGTGAAATATATTTCAATCTTACACTAAACTAAACAAATTTTCTTTTTATTACATGCAAAGGAACGTTTTAAAAGACATTTAACTTAATACTGAATGAAAAGCGCGCCAAATAATAATACAAAGTGACGTCATTTACGACGTCACGTCATTAAGTTGGTACCCAGTACTGTGCACGCTGGTATTTCACTGAAACAACGTAAGGGGCTTAAATTCAAAACAGTGAAATTATCAAAGTGGTAATTTCACGGTTTCAAACAGTGAAAATACCAGTTTTATGTCACTGATATATTTCTATAAACCACCGAATAGCATGTAATAAATAGTTTTATATACACGGCTAAGAAATCTTACTTTTTTTCTTTAAAAAATGATGCTTGCTGTGTTATAAATTCGTTATAAAGATTGTTGACAGGTTATATGGCCGTATATTAACGACTGTTTGCAATATAGCGGCTCGAGTTATATTTACAAATAGCCGTTTATATAGGGCCATATAACCTGTCAACAATCTTTATAACTAATAATATATATATGAGCCGCGTCACGACAAAACCAACATAATGGGTTTGCGACCAGCATGGATCCAGACCAGTCTGCGCATCCGCGCAGTCTGATCAGGATCCATGCTGTTCGCTATCAGTTTCTCTACTTGTAATAGGGTTTGTAAGCGAACAGCATGGATCCTGATCAGACTGCGCGGATCTGCAGGCTGGTCTGGATCCATGCTGGTCGCAAACCCATCATGTTGGTTTTGTCATGACGCGGCTCATATCAAATCAAATGTAACTATAAGTCGCTGAAGTAATAGTTTTAAATCATATTAAAAAAAACATTTCATTCTAAAATAACAGAGTAAAAAGAAAAAAATGTTCATGCTGTTAAAGAGACAAAGAGTACATGTATGTGAAAACATTTGTTTTGATTTTTTTTTAAAAAGGAAATAAAAAAATTAATATGTCGAGTAATCTTTTATTACCTATGTTTGAATTATTTATATATTGTTACGTTGTATCTTTTTGTTCGATACTTAATTCCTTACAAAATAACATTACATTTAATCAACATCTGTCTCAAAATATTTGATATAAACATCGTCCGTCTGTATGTACGTACGTAAGTAAGTATTTCGGTTTGAAATAACAGAGGATATAAAAAAATGTATTAAGATTTGTAATAAAGAGTTATTTTAATTAGAGTATTCATCAGAATTAAAAGGAAATGAATCGATCATAAAGAAAGTTTTTTTTCTTTTTGCTACAAAGTGCGCTGATATCAATCCATGCGCATTATCTTTCAAACAAAGAATACAGATTGTATAACGCGATTGAATACTTCTAAAGCATCCCGCCGCTGTCTCCAACAAATCTCATGAAGTTACCATTAACAGCTCGAAAGGAAATACCTTGAAAACATTTGCCAGTCTTTTTGATGAGCTGTTTGAACAATCAGCTTAAATATTTAATTCTTTTTGAACTAAGCCTATTTTGCCAATTGAAGATACGTTTGTAAGTCGATAATTTTAACGATAATAAATCTTTTATTAACTTCTAGGACTAATCCAACATAAAAAGTGTTAGAGAAAGGCGCATCAACCATTTACTGGTTCTTGAATGTTCCACTAAATATTGTCTAATACGTTTACAGTAAGTAAGAATTACTATTACATTAAGTATTACCCGTTTTATTTTTTAATAAAATCTCCTTGCTCTTACCATACAAACGGGAAACCACGCGCATTTATTCTACAGACAATACGCGTTAAAGGATTATTACTTTTTTCAACAACACTATATAAAATTAAAATTTAAAAGCTAATCGTATCATTCGCTTTGTATGGATGCGAGCAGAAAAGTTTATATTGAAGAAATAAATCCAGTAAATAAACATTTTCCTTTCATGGTTTATTGTTTTGCCATATACGACTTATGGATAAATAAAAGTAGTTTTGACTTTATAATACATATCATCTCTTTTCAATAATCATAAACATTAATCCATTGTCTTTTCACAGAAGTATGGCGTGAAGGGTTGACTATTTTAAAGGCACGTGATAAAGTAATCGCGTTCCGGGTATTCGTATTGAACAGTTTTTCTTCCAGCATGCCAACATGAACCGGTTATACCGGGTGATGCTCCCTGAATAGGTAATGGACACAGAAAAGTATACCTCTTATAGTGTCAGAGTTATGTCACACACAATGTTCAAAGTGTAAAAATAAACAAAGGGCAATCACTTCAAAATTAAGCAAGGCAGAGTTAAGGTTCTTTTGCACTTCACTTCTATTTAATGAGATCCATCTACCCTAAAAATTAAATGTTGATATCTCTTCTAGTTTTAGAGTTATGTCACAGACAAAATTCAAAGTGTAACAAGGTCATGCTATGACCTCGACCTTCAAGGTAGCTACCCAAATAGTTGTAAAATCCGACTTCAAATAACGAAGTTATGGGCCGGACACGATTTTGCTGAAAGGTCATGCTGTGAACTTGACCTTCAAGATAGCGACCCAAATGTTTAGCGCGACACGTCGTCACAATATGGTGATCATTTCTGTGAAATAGTTGTAAAGTCCGACTTCAAATAACGAAGTCATGGGCCGGACACGAATTCGGGACGTACGTACTGACGGACTGACAGACAGACGGACAACCCGGCGACTATATGCTCCCCCGAATTTTTTCGGGGAGCATAAAAATGTGTAAAATATTTAGATCAAGTTATTGATAATTATTTATCTGGTGAATCCACCGAAAAAAGATGCAGTTAAAAAAATTAATTTTAAATTTAAATTTCTACATGTGCAGAAAAATATTTATGACTTAAATTTACACAAGACTTAAGTTAATTCTTTGGTACAATGTATTTTTTATTATTCTTTCTCGTCAAAATAGACTTCAAATATATCATTATAAAGTTGTAAGATTTATCCAGGATTATATCGGGATGAAGATTTTGCTAAACGTGCTATGATAAGAGTATAATATAGAGTTAAGCATAAATGCCATTTCTACTTACATGATGATTTTCAAAATCTATCCCCTACTCATAGTTATAATACAAAGAATAGTTTAAGGGATATTTTGTTCATAAAGTTCACAACAGAATGGATGCCAGTATCTTTTATTATAATTGTCCAGGCACTTGGAATTCATTACCAGGTTCAATTAAGAACATTTATTGATATTTTTGTTTGTATGATGTCTTGTATAAGATGTATTGAATGAGTAAAAATGTATTTGCTGTATTTTTATTTTACTATTGTATATATGCAAATTAATATATCTATCTATACATCTATCTACCATGACCACACTCGTGAGAGATTGTTTTTTCACTGTGACGTCATTATGTAAGATAATATTAAAATGTCGGTCATTAGTGCTGCATGAGAAGTGTTAACACAATTTTTGTAACATTTAAAATAGTATTTTAGACAATGCTACTATGATGTGGAGGACAACATGTGTTTGTGAAAAAGAAACGTTTAAAATAAAGTATACTTGACATACTTCTTGATAAATGTCAGAAATGGATCACGTACATTCCCCGTTCATTCTTCACTTAAAACATCGAATGAAATCTGACGCTTAGTGAAATGTACTACAAAAACAAAGTGTTCTATTGATAGCAGACAATTAGTTAGAAGATTAGTTCTTTGGCGTTTGAATATAAATATTTAATTATTTTTACTTTCAGATTGTTTCACAAATTGAAAGCTTTCCAGTAAAATCGATAGCTTTCACTGAGCATTTTACCTGCATTTAGACTTGTATATGAATGCTTCCAATCCGACATAATGTCAACACAGTTAAAACACTTAATATAGTGTTTAGAATGGAACCTAAATATAGCTTTGTGCAAACATTCGTATCTCTTAATGGTTTTACTGCCACTAAGTAGCTATAGGAGCTCTATAATGTTCGACTTAAAACATTTAAAGCGATATTTTTTGTCGTAAATAAAACATATATCGAAAAGAAAAAGAAGAAATATTCGATCTTCTTCGTTTATGGTAAACTACATTGTAATGGTTGTATGGAGATTTTCCAGGTCTATTTGTTGAGTGACCCCCTGTTCGTTATTCTAGACACACGCGGGTACCCGAATAGATAACGAAATTCTATAAGCTAGTTGAATGTAAGAATTCGAAAAACCTGACAGCGGCAACAAGCAAGAATTTTGATGTCAACGACCGTAAAACTTGCCTTTCCCATAACAAAACTGCTCGACTAAGTTACAACTTTATAGTATATATAAGTCATTAGATCACGTATATATTACATGGTTTACTCTTGATTCCAAGACGTTCACTGCCAAGGTCACATATCCTCGAATATTTTTGTACGATTACCTATTACCAAAAACAGCGACTTAAATGTCTGCCATATTTTGGACAGTTTCATATAAATAGACATTAAATTTACAAGTGATTTATAGAATTATTATGACAATCAAGAAATAATTAGCTTTGAATGCAGTATGCCTAATCAGTATTTTATTGATAACATATGTCAACTAGAAAATGGTGTTTATCATTTGAAATGTTGAAAAATATATTTCAACTGTACGAATACATGTGATTTGGATTTTGAAGGCCCAAGCGTAATTGTAATGACTGTATCACTAAAATCAAGTGTATATTTAATTTATTTTGATAATAAGAAGATCAATTAGATTATTTAGAGAAAATTAACCATGGACGCAAATTTTGATATTATAGTTAAGAACCTGCACTGGGGTTCTTAACGCATTAAAACATAATAAAAACATATATACTCAAAATTAAATTATTTTCGTGTGGCATTCTTAGCCGGAATTGAGCTAAAATCTTTTGAATGCTTTTTATTTTTATATCATTTTGCACACACAAAAATGCTTTTTCTGGAATAAAACAGTGTAAATAAAATAATCTAAGATCTCGCACACAAGCTTTTAGCTATTAAAAATCGAAATAGTAAAACAACGAGTATTCTCGTTACGTGACAAAATATCAATGGAGTTCCCTTTATAAACTATAAACTAGTCTGATTATAATAAACGCTTCTAAACTATTTAAAGAAAACAGACAGATTTCTTTCTATGTCAACACGCAAATATTGATATTATATCAACTGCAAAAGAAAATAAAAAGCGCTTACCATAACTATTCCGCTGTTCTACACAGATTCTTTCAATTCTTGTTAAAATGAAAAAAAGCAAGTACTCGTATATGATTTGATGTAGCAAAGCAAATTTTCAAATGCGCAACAAGCTAAGAAGCAGTAAACATCAATTTTAAAATTATAACATTTCTTAAACAATCTGTTCTTTGTATTGGAAGTCGCTGATTGGTTAACCTGCTTTAAAAATTGGTAAATCTCTTGAGTGTATTTCCGATATAGATCATACGCGTGTACCAATACGAACTAATAAATAAACGAAGTAATACAATACTTTATCTGTTATAACAATCGGCAAATTGTTGTCACACATCTCAAGTGGTTTATAAAATAAAGATATATCTAAAATTGCATGGTATTGTAAATGGCTATTTTTCACATAATTCTCCTGTATCTGTATAAATAACATAAATACATTCGAGTGGGTATTACCTTCAGAAATATTATTTAATATTTACGAAGGCATGTTATTCAACAAAATTAGATTTAAAAAAACCAATATGTTCGTTGTTTAAGGTCGGAAAAAATGTTTTGAATTGATTAAAAAAATCTCCCCTTCTCCATTTGTTTATTAAAGATAATTTGGATATTTTTATCCAATAAGACAAGTGTCACGTTGCTAGGTTACAATGTTACTAAACATAGGTTGAATGGATATGTTTTATGTTATGAATCTAATTTTGTTAGATTTGACACGGAATCAGGTCATACCCAATAATCTGTTGAGCCCTAAATTTGTATTAGAACAATATATCATTATTTACATGTATCTGATAGACTGATAGCCATTTAGTTAATGTGTGAGTTAATATAGTTACGGACCTTAACTGTCAACCCTTGAAAATGTAATAAACATGTCATAATCGATTAATACGCTAAATATGAGAAACTGTGGCCAGTTAACGTTTTCGCCAGTAAACCCAGGGACCTTGGGTTCGAGCCTTTCTGAGGTCATGACCATGTTTCCTCATATGACACCAGTACTGGTTAGTTCCAGCACACGTAGTCGAAAAGGTTATACATGACCAACAATCCTTCAAATTGAACGTAAATGTTTAAAATATAGAAAAACCATATAAACTTCCTTCCGGTTAAATATTGAAATCGTTTCGAACGGCACCCCGCACCGTTTGTGACAATTGTATTTCAATTACATACTGGGTAGATTTCCATTCAAATTAATACTTATTATAAAGCAATATTTATGTAAGTTGTAAACAAAGTTATTACCTGATCATTCAATCACTAACAAATACAATAGATGTGTCTAGACATTTCGGTATATCAATTTTACTACTTGATTTGTTTTCATCAACAACATTTACACTTTTCTTTAAATGTTTACATTTAAGGAGTATAGCCTAATTTCTAATGTAAATATATTCATTCTGTACAAGGAAAACAACTCCTCATTGTTTGATTTAAAGACTTTCATAGTAGAAATATTTCAACAGTGAACATCGACGGTATTCTTATATGTTGTCAAAGTTTAGAAGCACAGGCGAGGTCATCCTTACAATAATCAAACAATGATTGACAATTTCAGGTTTACTCACTGATTTAACATTTCAAGATTTTCGGAAGTGTTGCACACAACACACGACAGGTCAAGGTCAAGCCATTTCAAGTACCATTGATAATTGATTGACCCTTCGTGACTAACTCGATCGGGAGGATGGTGCTTTGTTAGAAACACGATAGCTATTATTATTGTCGGCTCCTTCCAATAGGCTACAGATCGACAGCATAAAAAGTCGTCCCCTATGTGACTTCATGAGCGGACTGGCGTTGACGCTGATGAATCTCAGACATATGGTTAATTCCGGCGCCGGGTTGAAATAACCTTAACACCACAGACACAAGTATTTCTCCGTGAACAACACATACTATGATACCATTTATAATAATTATCTGACCGTATGTCACTGAACAGTTATGTATCTGTTTAAAAGGGTATAAAGTTGTTATGGGCTATCTGTCATAATGGGAATATTTGTCTGTATATTTATGAAAATTATGTTAAAGTACCTTAATCGATGAAATAATATTTCTAAATTTCCGATTATGTGACTCATACATGTATGAAATCATAACTCAACCTAAAATATATCATTTATACATTCTATTCTAAAACATTTTGCTTAATTATCTCCTAAACACTAAGAAAGCAAATTGGTATAAACACAATGCTATAAATACATAATATGTGTGTTAGAAAATGGATACACCTTCTGTCAAAACTCTTTCCTGACAGTCATTGAAATTATTTAACAATATGAATATAACGTTTTTAATAACCATCAGTTAAAGCTTAAAGCACTTTCAGTACACGTACAGATTGTTAATTAGTTTTGGTTGGTTTCAGAAATAGTCATTGAATAACATACAAACCAACAGCTTAAAATGCCAACACCATAAATAACTTGTAAAAATTGTCTGACAGGAAACAAACGTTCGTTGTAACAAAATGTACTTTTCAAAGTCTGAGTTGTAACATGCGGACATTATGATGATATTGTATGGGTCGTTATTGTAATATGATAGCAGTCATTATGATGTTTTAGGGTCATAGTAACGATATTTTACGAATGATTATGATAACAAAAAATGCTCGGACTAATATCACGATGTTGTACTAACGGATTTGGTGATATTTCCGTGCCGCTACCTCGGTTAATACGGGCGCATTTGATGATATAGCTCGAGCCGTTATGACGGTATTATACGAGCGGATATGGTGATGATATCCAAACCGTTATCATGGTATTATATGGACAGATATGGACGTCATTGCGATATTTTACAGGCAGTCATGATGGCATATTCCAAACTGTTACCATTATACCATTATGTCATGATAATATGAAAAAGGCAAAGCCTCGAAGCGAGCTCGATTTTCTTTTACCATAAAATAGTTTAGAATAATCGTTCATTTTTATTTTACAGTTTCCGTTTTAAAACTGTCATTCGGTATTTTATACACTGCTTCCGTTTATTCTGGTTCCTCCTTTCTATTATGGTTCCCATATAAGTGCGCAGGAGACCAGTCTACGCTTCCGTTTTCAATCAGAATTCCTCGGCTTTTATCGTTATCTTGTAATTCGAAAAGTTACGATGTGTCAATTCAGTACTTCCGACGAATGTTTTCAAAACCATCACTATCTAGCAGGTACTCACGTTACCGTAAAGCTCGCTTTGAGAGCAGGCCCTTTGGGCCAGCTCGTCGAGCTCGCTAATATTGCCCTGGTTGTTATACGCGGAAAGTCCGAGCGGGGCAGAAGGCCCCGCGAGGGCTGTAGCGCTCTTACATAACATGTATGACGCGTATCAATTCAAATGAAATCAAATTAAAAGTAAATGAAAATTTTCAAAAGAATATGTATCCTATACCTAATGAGCTGTGAAAAAATCCTAAGTTAACTGGGCGCCGCCATTTTGAAATCCCTTTGAGCTAAATATAGATATCACAGCGCTTTTAATGAGCGTCTACATAATTCAGACTATTGCTAGCAGACGCATGCTTAATAAAACTTCCGGTGAAAGATTGATGTAAAAAATCAGAAAATAAACATTCATTTCATTCATAAGAACTGTAGTAACGATGATAAATGTAAAAAGTTACTTTTAAATCCTTTTTGATAAATTAGCACATTAAAGATAACGTAAAAACAACACATGTGATTAGATATTAACAGAAAATGGCGGACGGGATTTTCCAAACGCCGACGCATGCGCAGTGGTCCCTCTTCCGATGATAGGTTGAACACCACCAATTTATTCGTTTCTGTTTACGGTACAAAATACCTGCATTTACTTATTAACGAATTGCATTATAGATCTGGTTAACATGTACACTAAACATGTTATGCTTAAATCATTAGAGCTTTCCGCTCCATAGGTAGCACCTAATTTCATATTAACTATGATATACGAACCATTGAGATGATATTGACTGTTGTTATCATGATGTTTTATGATCGGTTTTGATATTGCCTGGGCTATAACCACAACATTGTACGGGCAAATATTATGACATTGTCCGGACTCTGACGATATTGTAAAGTCAATAGGTAGAGCATTAGACTGTGCATCAGGCGTTCCTGGTTTTAGGCCCAGAGAGCGCAGGTCACTTTCGTTGTTATTGATCATTATCCTTTCTACGGTCATTCGCACTGTACCTCTGTTTTGGCATGTCCAATAGTTACCAGTTCCTTGCTACTGGTAAACTGCTTGACAGCCTGTGCAGGAATGATGCAGTGGCTGAACTGTGCTCTGGTAAATTCATTGTGGCTTACTGCCTTGATCTGCAGTAAATACTACCAACACCACTACCACCACCGATATTGAATAGGCAGTTACTGATCATGATCAGAACATATTATAGGTCTTTGGGAGTTTCACACTGCAGGACAACAGTACAAGAGGCTTCAATAATATGTTAATGTACTTTTACATGTACTTTGTTTAAAACATGTTAATTTTAAGATTTATCGCTGCTCCTTGTGGGCACTCAGTCTCATCAATATTCTCATTGTTTATTACATGTTCTCAACTATCCTGTTATAGAACCAGTATTCTGTTAGCGTTGATTAATTCACACTTCATTTGGATGATGATTACAGGCTGTTTTCTCCTTAATTAATTAACCAACTCATTTAAAATAACACTGTAGCAATGTTTGAGAAATTAGTGTTTCTTTGTTAGTGACAGAGTGTAGAGATTGCACACTAAGAGTTCTAAAAGAACAGAAATATATAATGGTTTTGTCAATGAGCACATCGTTCATGTCTACATTATATGCCGTAAGGAAGATTAACATTTTATTATCTTGTCTTTTAACAGTTTTGCTATATATAAACGTTCTTCTAGCTTTCCATATTTGCCGAGGAAAATTAAACGTTTCTGATACTGCGAAGAAAAACACTGTCTGTACAAAATGGTAAATTCTAGGAACACTGAAAGTTAATAAATCTCTGAAAGTTGCTTTTCGTTCTCCATTAAGACCTACTTTTACTAACATTGATTTAAAAATATAATAGTTTTATATCATAATGTCTTAGTAAAATATAAGAGCCCGTGGCCGAGTGTTTAAAGTCGCCGACTTCAAATCAATTGCCCCTCTCCGCTGAGGATTCGAATTCCGTCACGGACTTTTCAGGTAGTTTACGGAGTTTGCCATTTCGATCCTGAAATAATGCACTAGGATATCAGAGGTCTCTACTAGTAAAGCAGGAAGGATTTAACCCATTACCGTGTTGTAACAGTACCCATAGACGCTTGTAGAAATCATGATTATAAAGTATAGAAAAATATCGTTTTTTTCGCCAATTCTTACATATGTCATTTATTATCGTACTGTATATAAATTGGAGTGAATAGAAGAATTAGACATTTTAAATTGGATAGGCGAGATGTTATCAATTAATCATTCAAGCGGTATATACCGGATGGTACTCAAACACTTTTTTTTTGTCACACTCAAGCAGGAAAGTCGCCATAGTAACCTTGACATAAAATCGTATAAACAATCAATAACTAAAATCTTGGAAATATAAATAAGATAACTAATTTAGAAAATATCGTTAAATCGGTTGTCCAATACGGCTAAATTGTCAATGTTCAAGGATCGCTTTTATTTAGCCTGTTCATGGATGGGAATGCTTAATAAATTTATTTTTTAACTACGGAAACAACTGATAATCTGTTTACATGGCGAAGTCATTTCACTAAAAAGCTCAGAATTATACTATTGTGGCATAATAAAAAACAATAGGCGGAACATAATTAAAACAGAACGTTAGAAGTGGAATAGGAGGCTATGAAACATGTGAATCAAAAACAGCTGCAAACATCCAGACACGGCATATCTTTATAGTCATTGAATGAATATTGGTATCACACTGTTAAAAGATAAAATAGAAAGAATTTGAAATACATGTTCATTACAGCAAGATCGCTGTAATGTAATGCAGTGTTGTGCTGTGTTGTCTGTGATGTTTTGTGTTGTTATGTTGTGCTGAGCTATGCTATGTTGTGTTGTACTGAGTTGTGTTGTGTTGTTCTATGTTGTGCTGAGCTGTGTTGCGTTGGGTTGTGCTGTGCTGAGTTGTGTTGTGCTGAGCTGAGTTGTGTTGTGTCATGTTGTGCTGAGCTGAGTTGTGTTGTTCTATTATGTGCTGAGCTGTGTTATGTTGTGGTGTATTGTGCTGTGTTTTGTTGAGTTTGCTGAGCTGTGTTGTGTTGTTCTATGTTGTGCTGAACTGTGTTGTGTTGAGTTGTGTTGTGTCGTATTTTTCTATGTTGTGCTGAGCTGTGTTGTGTTGTGCTAAGCCGTGTTGTTTTGTGCTTAGCTGTGTTTTGCTGTGATGTTCTGTGTTGTGTTGTTCTGTGTTGTGATGAGCTGTGGTGTGTTGTGTTTTCTGTGTTAAGCTGAGCTGTGTTGTGCTGAGCCGTGTTGTTTTGTTCTGAGCTGTGTCGTGTTGTCATGTGCTGAGCTGTGTTTTGTTGTGCTGAGCTGTTCTATGCTGTGCTGTGTTGTGCAGAGATTTACTGAGCTATGTTGTGTTATGTTACGTTACAATATGTCATAGTGCAATAATTTCATAAACTGAACCGTAAAAACTAATATGAAATATAATGATATGTTTTAATTACAGGAGCTTCACTGAGAAAAACATAAAATTTGAAATACTTACATAGGTCAAAAAAGCACTTTAATGGAAAAAAAATGAAAATGAAAATAAAATTGAAATTCTTACATAGGTCAAAAGAAGCACTTAAATTAAAAACAGAATTAAATTGAATATCGATTTTGTGCGTGATTCCAAGCCCGATTAGGGTGAAAAACGCTTTTCATGTTTGCGTCATTTTGTACAACAAAAATAATTATTCTATAAAAACGGGGTAAGAAAATTATCTAGAAATTTGCATACAAGTTTTTAGTCCAGACCTACATCGAATGGCATAGAAATCTCGGATAGAAATATTTCCAGTCCCGTAAGATCAAAACAAGTTCAGTGGCGTCCCTTTAAAAGATAACCGATTGAAAAGTACCTGTAATTATTTTTGTCCATCATATGATTCTTTTTTTAATTCTCATTGATAGACGATTCTCTAACATTAAAAGAGAAAATAAATACTTTATAGCTGCGGAACAAAAACAAAAGTTCATTAACTAAAATCAGTTTGTAATTAAACATTGTTTGATAATGAAAAGTAAATTGTTTGATGTCTGAGTTGTTACAATAAATCAGATTTTAATCAGAAATTATTTGAAAATAACAACAATTGAAACAGAAATGTTTTTTTTTAATCCAGTGATATCAAAATGTACTAATATTATTACATTAGAACCTTTAACAAAAACACAAAAAACAAAACAAAATGTATCGGAGGGTGCAACTGTAAAGTTAAGCCCGCATTATGTCTCAAAGAATAAAATGTTAATTTATCAAATGTAGCTTACAGATTTAAGAACGTGGTAGAGATATTCCATTGGTGTTACCAACCAATCATCTATTCGTGTTACCAAACTACCAAAATATAAGTTTTTACAGTTCAAACTAATGTGTCTTACATTTAAAACATCTTTAAAGGCACATTATGACTCAGAAATCAATATTGTTTAATTCTTTAAAAATGTCAAACATGTATTTAATAATGTTTAAATAATGAATTTAGAGCATATTTAACGTTGAACAACTGAAGAAAATTGCGCTGAATGTACAGTAAAGGTCATAACGGTAGCAAAATGTCAACATAGTAGTATTTTACTTCCATACAAAATGCTGATTCATTATGGCAATACCCAATTGCCATTAGAGCAAAACAAGTCAAAAGAAGCAAAAGTTGTCTAGGATCGCTACGGATATACAATATTACGGTCACAATACGGAGCTGACCAGTACGGTAGCTACGGACGATGCCGAAATTAATTCGTGGCTCTCCCGTGGTCGTATTCCGTGAATATGTGACAGGATATGTCATTTATTATCCCCCGCCGAAAAGGCGGCGGGGGATATAGTAATAGTCTCCGTCCGTCCGTCCGACCTTCCGCACTCACAGGAGAGTAATTATGTGGCTAGAGGGACAATAGGTAACTGTTCTTTCTCTTTGATGTCATTCATTCCGTAATGCTTTTATGTGGCTATTTTCTTTTGTGTGGCTAAAAAGAACAATAGAGAGAACAATAGAGTAGCCACATAATTACTGTCCTGTGAGAACGTCCGTCCGTCCGTCCGTCCGTCCTTCCGTCCGACATTTTTGTCCGGAGCATATCTCAAAAAGTATTTGAGGTATCAACTTGAAACTTCATAGGTGGATAGACCTCATTGAGGAGGAGTGCAGTGCACAAGAATGATAACTCTACCTTGCATAGTTTTTGAGTTATTGCCCTTTGTTATTTTTCAAAATTAATTTTTGTCCAGAGCATAACTCAAAAAGCCTTTGAGATATCAACATGAAACTTCATAGGTGCATAGATCTCACTCAGGAGGTGTGCAGCGCACAAGAATGATAACGTTTTATAATTTTTGAGTTATTGCCCTTTGTTATTTTTCATACTTAATTTTTCACCTGAGTGGAGCATAACTCAAAAGTGTTTGAGATGTCAACATGAAATGTCATAGGTGGATAGATCTTATTCAGGAGGAATGATGTGCACAAGAATGATAACTATTCCCTATATAATTTTTGAGTTATTGCCCTTTGTTCTTTTTCATACTATTTTGTATCTCAAAAAGTATTTGAGGTATCAACTTGAAACTTCATAGGTGGATAGATTTTACTGAGGAGGGTTGCAGCACACAAGAATGATAACTCTACCCTGCATTATTTTTCAGTTATTGCCCTTTGTTATTTTCAGCCATCAGTATTCACATAAGTTTCAAATCTGTAATCACTTCAGCCATCAGTTTTCATTACCAAAAGACCTCTTAAAATGGAATTATTCTGCTCTACTATATATACATTCTTCCAATGAGCAAACACATTCGGCGGGGGATGGCCATGTTGACATGGCTCTTGTTTTAATTGGAACTGTAAATGTTTTACCTGCAGCCATAGAGAAATGCATAAGCTTTGTGGAAATGTATAAATTTACTGATTTTGATATCTGGTTTTACTTGCTACAAGTTTTAAGTTTAGCAAGCATGCGTGATATCTTAACTGGCTTGGAAGTTGCCTATCTCTGTTATCTATATCTCTGTAATGAGTCAAAGCCATTTTGACTAAACTTTATTATTTAAGAGCAAACCAGTTGTGTTCGCCTAATATGCATTCTATTGAAATAACAAACACATTGTATTGAAACTTTAATCAGTATCAGCAATTTCACAGAGGACAAATAAGAGGAATTATAAAACAATTTGATGCGATTGAAAACAAGCAAAACACACACAATTTGAATATTTACAGCGAAATTTATAGGGAGGTCGACATTATATACTAAAATCATTGTACTCAAGATTGAAATGTTAATTAATATGAGAAATGTTGTACTTTATTAAAAATGGAGCAAATTTGTTTCAAACAAAAAGACAATATTAAGATCATGCATATTGTATTGTAATAAGTACGTCAAATCATATGTTACATTTTGACGATGACGTCATTTCATATAATCAACTAACTATACATATTGAAACCTTTTGAGTCGACAAGGTTGTGCTGTTGATAAAACATTACATTTTTAATTCTATACTGGAGTTAACTTCTATATTAACATTTTCATTACAAACAAATATACAAACAGAAAAAAAATATGCAAGAAAAGAGCAGTGTGGTGCAAGTTCAAATAAACAACATAAAAATGCAAGTTTAAAGATATACTATGCTCATGTTTGGGTAAAATACTCCTTTCTTGCAAAAATTATTGTAATCTAGTAAATTCTCCCTGAATATGTCTAATTTGATTAAGTGAATGTATAACATAAAAAGTGCCAGGTTTTTTTTATTTCACTAAGCATTCATACTGTGATTACTTGTAGTGTGTAGAGTTTAAAACATAACATATTTTCCCTGTATGTAGTCAAAAGATGTTTATTTTACATTCCAAAAGAGACTGTAATGTAGATATATCTATCAGGGTTTTTTTCTTTAAATATTATATTAGAACAAAGTTTATATTTAAAAGAAGGATAACAGCTAAATAGTAAATACAATACTTGTATGACATTGTCAAAAAATAGGTAATACATCTTGAAACTTGAAACTTTTTATTTAAATAAACGCCTGTCTCTATTTAACAATATTCAACGGCGTTGTACAGTACATATAAATAATAAGAATAAAATTGTGAATGCATAAGAATATGTGGATCAACATCAAATGAAATAAAAGCTTTTACATACAATTCTAATTAACATATTTTAAAAAAAAATTGCAGAGACCATAAAATGATAAAACTGATTGAAAAAAAAACTATACATGTAGCATGAGATAAGATTATTTACATACATGTAACTTGATTACAAATAGATTAAAAAGAATAAAACATTCATTTATATTGCACATTCATCACACTGTCAGTCATCAGTTATACGTTACTCGTGTTTATCTCATTTCAGATTTTAAAATAGTGAATCAAACTTTCTATTAGCTTGTTTCAACTCTAAAGACAGCGGATTCCACAATTTTGAACCAATAGTTCCGAAACTTCTGTCACTAAATGTTTTTCTTTTATTGAATGGAATAACGTAGCAGTTCTCAGAGGTTTTAGCTGAACGTAGTCGGGTATTTGGTACTTGTTTGGTTAAGAGTTCAGAAAGGTATTTTGGAGCATGACCGATTGAACAATTGTATACAAAAGTCAAAATTTTAAATTCGATTCTAGATTTGATGGGCAACCAGTGAAGGTCGAACAATGCTTGCCTTGAACTGTCAAATTTCTTTCGTTGTAGAACTGACTTAGCGCACATGTTTTGAACACGTTGCATTTTTTTCAATTCAAAATCGGATACACCATAAAGAATGACAGTGTGACATTACGAGTGCTATAACTAGTATTTCAGCTGCTTCTTTGGTGAGGTATTTTCGGATACGTTTTATTCTAAGATAGTTTAACATTGCAGTACGGCACTTTCGTTTGACATGTTCCTTGAAATTTAGTGTTTGGTTTAGAAATGCGCCTAAATATCTAATGGACTCCTCGGAGTTGATCGTATCTCCGTTAATACAAATGGATCACAAGTTTATGATTGCTGGATAGCTCGTGCAACAAGAATTTGTAATATAGATACTAACGTCACCCCTCCCCCAAATGGAAGTTTTACATGAAGCACAAAGGTGTGCTATTTAAAAAGATTGGGGTATGGATTCTGGACTTTTAGTGCAAAATCTTGATCAATGCTAGATCTGCACATACAACAATAAATTTATTAAAGAAATAGAATGAAATAACTCCTGTGTATGTGTCAACAGAAATATATTTGTATAGGTGTTATCACCATTTCAAAACCACAAAATATGACAAATACAAAATGAATACAGGGTATGGTCTGTAACGATGATTATTGGGTAATGCAACAAGTGTATGACATTGTCGATAGATGGTTAACAAACCAAGTGTATGACATTGTCGATAGATGGTTAACAAACCAAGTGTGTGATATTGTATACAAAATTTATATTAAATTGTCGATAAAGTCATACAAAAAATAACACTTAGCCTGCTGAATTTCTTATATTGACTGGTTTTAGGAACTGTTAATTTTAAATTTTAGGTAATGCAGGATAAACATAAAAGTTAGTTGGCAATATCATTATTTCTATATTATTGTAAAAACGTACAGACAACACATAACTATTTCTTTGAATAAATTAGTGATTGGCCAAATATCGTGAAACAAAATGTATTTTGTTAATGGTCTAATAATGTTGATTCTTTAACGCTATTTTTCTTTATTTTTTGTAACTGAGAGTAACATTATCCCTTCTCAATGTCGCTTATATAATTATGGTTTAATTCGTACGTACTGACAATTCAAGTGTTGTCTAAAACGTCACTTATCTCCAATAATTCTCTGGTAGTTTATTCGTTAATTTGATACAGTCTGTAGTCCCTTCATGTATTGACTGTTCAGACTTCATCCAGAAATTTCACATATCTGTACGGAAACACTCCAATATCACCGTTACATTCTCCACGCCATTGTCCATTTGCAAACATGTCTGTTACAAGTACAATGTCCCCTTCCTAAAACACAATATAATTAATAAATTTGAGCCGCGCTATGACAAAACCAACATGTTCATGCTTCAGGATTCATGCTGTTCGCTTACAAACCCTATAACAAGAAGAGAAACTGAAAGCGAACAGCATGGATCCTGATCAGACTGCGCGGATGCGCAAACCCATTATGTTGGTTTTGTCATGGCGCGGCTTAAATGTTCATTATCAAAATGTTTTGTTCCTGTACAGCAGTAGGAAGTTTTGTAATCAAGCTGTAAGCCCATTGGACATAGCCATGCCATTGTAAAGCATGCAGCAAACATGTAAAATTACTATAAGATATATAACTCATATTTAACTTGGACCAATAATAACATTGACATAAAAGCTTAGAATGCTATTGCAAACACGATGAGGTCAAAAAGACGTGATGCAAGCAAGACAGATATATCGTTTCTTTATCCATGAAATTTTATAATATTTCAGAACCATTTGTCCAGTGTAAAGGTACTAGTATTGTTCAATACTTAGAAACGAGAAGAAAAATCATCTTTTTTCTTTGTGTTTGGAAGTTTATTTGGACAAATCACTTTTGTTTTTGTCATTTAGTGTGGTAGCTGGCTGCGAACCCATTTGACATAAAACTATTCTTGATTTTGTTTTAAATATTCGGCTTTACATAAACGTCTGTACCATGTATTGGAAACTTATTTTAAAATTGGGGACTTAATGAGAAGTTGTGTTTGATTATGTATGCGTTATTATTAAAGACTAAACATACATAGCACTAAGTAAAAAGTGGGGTCTTATTTTCCACCGTTTCGTATATTAGTAAGGAGAGGATATCAAAAAATAGTTTGGGACTAACAAAATGCTTGGGAGGTAACTAAAGTAAAATGTTTGGAGTTATATAGAACCTGATTTAAAGGTGTGATACATACATGAAGAGTCAGTTGAGATTTGTCATATGGATTCGAAATCCTCGCTTTTGTAACAACTGCCTTTGCTGGTAATCTCTTAGGTACCAGTGGAGACTGTTATAAACAAGAACATTCACTGTATTTTATAATAATAATAATAATAATAATAATGATAATAATAATAATAATAACAATAATATTAATAATGATAATATTAATAATTTAATAATAATAATAATATCTTTATTTAAAAAAGGTAACACATGAAGATCGTACAAAACAAATAACATATCTTAATTTTAAATTCTAAACAACATATAGAAACACAAACACAAAAACATTATAAAACAATAACAACTACTTATAGTATTTCATTAACATTTTGTCAAAACTTTTTTTGACAAAAACTCCTTTTATGGTGGCTGGTTTGGTACACTTATCGCGGTGCGTTGTCGATAGCGACAACACAACCTATATCGTTATCGCCGATTCGTTTTGTCGCTAGCGAAACGCACCAAAACGGAGCGTTGTCGGACTGTCGAATTGTCGTCCTGTCGCTAGCAAAGCACGCCAAACGGCGCGTTGTCGCGATGTCGCCCTTTTGCTTGGTACGTTAGCCACAAGACGACAGTGCGACAACGCGCCGTTTGGTGCGTTTCGCTAGCGACAACACGAAAAGGCGAGAACGATAAGGGTTGTGTTGTCTCTATCCAATAGCCAATCCTTCGATTTGAGTCGAACGACAATGTGACATGGCGACAACACGCCACAGGACAACGCGTCGTTTGGCGTGTATCGTTAATGACAGGACGACAAGAAAGTCCGACAACGCGCGTTTGGCGCTTTGTCGTGCTGTCGCTAGCGACAACACGACGCACAATTGTGTTCTAAATCAGCCACCATAATTATGTGAAATATTATTTGCTAGAAAGGCAACCAATTACAATATCATAAAACTTACAGATGATTCATCTTTCTGTGGTTTTTGCGTCCTTTCCGCTCCGCATTCCTTTTTCGCAGATTTGTCTTCCTGCATTGAAAAAAAAAATCTTATCAAAATTTAAACCAACACATACAAATAACAAATTGACACTTTAAAAGGTTTAAGAAATACATTTATTAATGTCACATATCATTAAAGTGATAAATACGGCACAAATACAGGTCTACCTGTGACGTATAAGTATTGTGTTAAACATGTGGTATAAAACACAAGTATTCATTTGTAAAGCTGTGACACAAAATTATACGAATAACATACAAGTTCACTTGTAAAGGTGTGATAAAATGTGATAAAATGTACTTGTAAAGGTGTTACTTTTGATTTTATTAACCTTTCAATTGCATACTGGTTACACAGTCAATGCACAGAATATATTAGTATTCGATGAATTTTCGGTACATTTCGTGAGATGTACGTTGTAAGATGTGATTATACTGACCGTTATAATACGTGTTGATCGAGACCGCGTATGTCCATTTAGTATTATTTCCATTATTATTGAAGCTATAATTGTTTTATTTTGTTCTATTTGTTTTTGATATGTTTTGCACCTATTTTAGTAAAGACTATACTCTTTTGAAATAACATGGTTTAATAATAAATATTTAAAATTCATTCGGATTTAAATCAATTAATGTCATTTCAGTACTGTAAAAGACGACACAAAACGAGATAAATCAGTGTTTCTAAGTTTCTTCATATCTGTGTAGACAATTTTGCAAGCAATGAGCCATTTTCATTAAAAATACTTCAAAAATTTAAGACATAATAGGTCTAAAAACAATGGCAAAAGTAGGGATCGAACCACAGACCTCTCTTATATTACGTAATCACTTAACCAGCTGTACTATTGCGGGTGTGACGAAAACCTATAGTGTGACTAGTGTGACTTTTCAAAACATACGTTTTATACTCCATATTAAATCTCGTAAACCTGAAGTGGGATCCAATATTTAAATGAGTGCTATAATTATATTCATAATAAACAGGAAATAAAAATCAGACTATCTATATAAAACGTAAATACTCACTTTTAAAGATGTGATAAAAGGAACAGGTACAATTCCTATTCTACCCTCGGCATTTTTAGCATACCACCATCTGTCCTCTCCCTTTGATATAATTTCTAGAATTTCACCTTTTATAAACGGTAGATCATTCTCATTCTAAAATAAAAGTAGAATTCCGAGCTTTTCTCCAATTATGGTATTAAAAAAGTTTTTTTACCGATGTTTTGTGGGCTTTGTTATTGGTTGTTGCTGATGATTTAAAGATCTGAAGCATGTCTCCGGATTCAAGCTAATTTTCGTTAAAATATTGAATATGTTTTGACAAGTAAAACATTAATTTTGTAAACAATACATGTACCGTACTTTTCTTCATTAAAACTTGAAAAGTACAGAAATACAATAATATTAAAGGAATAAATACATATATAACTTACAGCGCCTTGAAAATCTGACGTCGTTACAACTTTCTGCCTTGGAGCCTATAAACCAAAATATCACCAGACATTTTAAATTATTTGTAAATCACTCCACATAATAGTGTTTAAGCAGAGCACATTGAATGAGTGTACGTTCAATACTGAATTTATTGAACGAGTTGAATAAAATTATATTATGCGAGCCTCTGACGAGCATAATGTTATTTTTTTCAACGAGTTCAATAAATTCAGTAATGAACCTAACACGAATTTAATATTTCTATTTATCACATACCTAAACAAGAGGGTCATGATGGCCCTGAGGTCGCTCACCTGTATATAGACCCCCCGGCAGGGCCAATTTTAACCCAAGGGCTTTTATTTAAATAAACTTGGTAGACACCACTAAGAAGATGTTTCATGCTAAACATCTAAGCTCTAGCTCATTGGGTTTTTTCAAAGAAGATTTTTTAAGTTTTTACTAAACACATATAGTTAAAAACAATGACACCCCTGGGACGGGGCCAGTTTTGACCCCAGGGCTTTTATTTGAACAAATTTTGTAGACACTTACTAGAAGATGTTTCATGCTTAATATCTAAACTCTAGCTATTTGGGTTTTTTTCAAAGAAGATTTTTAAGTTTTTGCTTTACACGTATAAGGAAAATCAATGACCCCGGGGCGGTGCCAATTTTGACCCCAGGGCTTTTATTTGAACAAACTTGGTAGACACTCACTAGAAGATGTTTCATGCTTAATATCTTAACTCTAGCTATTTGGGTTTTTTCAAAGAAGATTTTTTACGTTTTTGCTATTGACATATAAGGAAAATCAATGACCCCGGGGATTTTATTTGAACAAACTTGGTAGACACTCATTAGAAGATGTTTCATGCTAAATATCTTAGCTCTAGCTCTTTGGGTTCTTTAAAAGAAGATTTTTTAAGTTTTTACAATATGTATGTAGGGAAAATCAATGACCCCCTGGGGCGGGGCCAGTTTTGACCTAAGGGTTTTTATTTGAATAAACTTGGTAGACACTCACTAGAAGATGTTTCATGCCAAATATCTAAGCTCTAGCTCTAAGGGTTTTTTAAAAGAAGATATTTAAAGTTTTTTCTTTCGGTTGCCATGGCAACCAGAGTTCTGCATGGAATTAAATTCTTTGAACAAGTTTTAAAGGTGACCACCAAAGGAACATTCCTGTAAAGTTTGGATGAAATTGGCTTAGTGGTTTATGAGGAGATGTCATTTAAAGTAAAAGTTTACGGACGACGGACGGACGACGGACGGACGACGGACGAATAGCGATCACAAAAGCTCACCCTGTCACTTTGTGACAGGTGAGATAAAAAGAAGATTGTTTAAAGTGAAAAAGTCATTTTTCATTGACGCGCCTACATTTGTTTGTATAACGCAAATGACGTCACGTCAAAATGTATGCACGGCCGTGCAATACCACTTTTACGGAGTCGCAAAAGCGGCACTGGTGTGTGATAAATAGATGTACTCGTATCTGGTTACTCATCAAAACTAACCAAACTTTCAAGATTCGTAATAAAGATATGTTTATTTCTTTCTTTTCTGTTTATTCAAGCTGATTTCGATTGGACAGCTGTAACATTTAAATATCATCTATCAGCTATTGAGATTTATTTATCAAATCTGACTTTAGTAAGATAGATCAAATATTGAGGAATTAAGATCTATAATTTTGTAAAGGCTTTTGGGGCTATTTCGCTTTATGAACAGATTGTTGCAATGTATCTACATACAGAAATGAATTCTTGAATTTGGCCGTCAGACCAAGAATATTTTGGGTAGGAAAAAAAATCGAGATGCCGCCCCAGGCCATTAGCTTTCTACATATCAGTCGAGTTCGATTAATTTTAGCTGTTTTATAGCATGATAATCAAGATAAGAATTTTGATTTGACATAAAATTTCAATTTATATTTTTCTTCCCTTAAAAATTAAATTAGTAACCTCGGTTACTTTTTATGGTACATGTAAACGACCAATAATTTTTCTTATTGTAAACACCATACCACAAGAACCAATCAGAAGTATGGTGGTTGTTCCTGATTAGTTAGAATAAAATATTGCTGTAACTGATTGTGACGCGGTATTAATTGCGCTAACCGCTGTTTGAGCAGCAGTTTTTAATATCTTGGGAACTTGAAATAGATTATATAGCGAGTATGACTACTTTTGAAATGGTTTTATACAAGCAGTACCTCCAAGCAGGAAAAGGGATTAAAATGTTTATTAGCTGAAAGCCATATACCCCCAGGGTCTTTTTACAGCCTAAAAGTGTACTTAGATAACGGTGCTTCATTTGAAATAACGCACACTTTTTCTAAAGAAGTGTGCCTTATCTGAGATTTCGCACTGTGTGTTATTGTCAATTGTTCATATTTTCTTTTTAAACAGTGATATATTGATAGATTTAGTGAATTACAACAGGATTGTGAAAAACATAAGAAACAGAATGTTTATACTTAATATGACGTCAAATACATGATGTCAATAAACTAGGTGACGTACCGCGTCTATGAGAGGCGTTTTATCCAAATAATGTGATGAGTAGAATTCTATTATGCTTGGAACGTCCTGAAATGGTTTCTCTCCGATATGGTACTTTATACCGTCTTCATCCTCAACAAGTCTGATCAGATAGTTGCTTAACGTGCCACCCTCTCTGTAAAGTAAGCGTGATAGGTTGATTTATGTCTTTATAATAGATTTTGCAGTTTGTAGATCTAGCCCCGAATAAGATATGATAGTTTTCATACCACAAAACTTGCATTTTCTCTTATTTCACATAACAATTTGAAAAAAAAGCTTACCCTTAAATGTTTGTGTAATGGATGAATTTAGAAGAAGGTAAAACACCAGTGGAAGTACGGAAAATATGCTTGGTAGTAGCATCATATTCTACCATGCTACTAGACTGAAAGTATCATGTTGAAAGTCGAAATTAGGAAACCACGATGGTGAAAGCTCGGTTTAATTTCGTGTTAACACAATCGTGCTTGCGACTTTTCAACACAGCTTGATGCTGAGGTCTATAAGTGTAATGTTATTTTGTTGATAGGCTCAAACAAATAAACAATTAATATGCAAATTATGAAAGAAATAAAAAACGCAAATGTAAAGTTCCCTTGTGAAAAAAAATTATATAAATTAATAGATCTATGCTAGAAAACAAGTGAAGATTTGATTGTTTCGTGCATGTACATGTACCAACAATGGCAATCAAAAAATATTCCTATTATAACTTAGCACAGGAAAATGGTTTTTACATTATAATTATTCTATTTTTATCTTTTTCTATGATTTAATAACAAATCATGTGCATCTTCCAAAAATTACAGGCACTTACTGAACACAAAGAACGTAGCTCCCAGAATTCGACAAACAATCCCGGACAAGAAACACGCCATCAGTTTCGACATTTTTAAATATTTCCATTGTCTCATCTCTTGTCAAAGGTCCAAAATACCAACTGAAAATACAAAGAGTCAAAATACCAACTAGAATAAATACAAATGTATCTTTATAAACAGCTTGAAATGAAACTAATCAAATCTCTAAGAGAAGAAAGGCAGTCGAATCAGCAAGTTAACAAAACTCAAAATATCAACGGAGAATAAAACGATTCAAATCTAATTACAAACAGAGGTGACTGAAATCAAAATACCAACTGAAAATTAAACTATTCAAAATAGCACAAAAATAATACCAACTCATAATGAATCAATCAAAATACCACCTGAAAGTAAAACGCATCAAAATACCAACTCAAAATATAACAAATAAAAACTAAAAATGAAAATAATACAAAGCAGCACAAAATGAAAAAAAAGCTTTGTTAAACGTTCCCTTTTGGTTCGTTCAAATAACCATTTTCTTATTTTTATTTTTTATTTTTTTTTATTTTGTTGAAAATTACGGATAAAGTTTTATAAAGCTGGCCTACCTCTGTGTATGTAAATTTGTCAATTTTTCTCCGAGTTTACGATACGACACACTGAATGATCTCTCTGAAAGTAAATCAGGGGGAATGTTACATGTCTGACATTCGGAATATCTCGGCAATTACTTGTTACCATTTACAACAATATGACAGAAAGACCCGAAAAATTGTTCAAAATTTCATTTTATTCTTTTTATTTTTTTGTTTGTATTACAAGTAGGATTTGTTATTATTTTAAAATAAAGAAGGTAGACAAAATGAATTACGAATATATATGTATCAAAGTTTGATTTGAAAAATAGTGATTTGAAAAAAAAAGACAAAAATAAAGAATCAAGATTTCCGCGATGATAAAAAGTCGGAAGTACGATGGTGAAAATTTGGAAAGAACGAAACAACAAAACCACGATTGTGTAAAGTCGAAAGTAGGAAAGTTAAAACGCGTTTCCTTATTTCGACTTTTCATCATCGAACAATCGACTTTTCATCATACATTTGTAATATTTTCAAATTTTCACGATCGAGGTTTCGTTATTTTGTCTTCACCATCGTATGTTCGTGCTTTCGTTATGTGTGGGTCGAGATGGTCCTAACGAGACACCGTAAAAAATAGCATTAGCGATAGGTGTTTAACAAAGAATTATACAATGTACTTCATAATACCTCTGATATATCTGCGATTGTGATTGGCGTGATCTTCTTCTTCAGACACCACTTCAACTTCTCGGTGTAAATTCTCTATCATATCACTTGGAAACTCGTGAAGTTCGGACAATTTCTGTAGCAACGTCTCCGTACTGTATGACGCCGCTCCGGACTTTGATATCACCTCTAAACACAAATAATGTGTATTGAAATCTGTCTTGGCAGCCAGGTTGAAAAGCGTGTCAGAAAGTTTGAGCCGTTTTCTACGATATTCTTCTTCTTCAATAGTCATTCGTTGTGAGTCTTGACCTGGGACATTCTCTCTTAGAGCTTGGATCTCATTAATCAAGAAGGACTCTTCATGTGTTAACATCTTTCCAAACAACTCTTTTATCACCATGGCACAAGTGGAGATGTCCCACGTGGAAATGTCGGCATTTACCGAAGAGGTATTCGGATAAACTCGTCTATATTCGTGCGGGGTTTTTATTTTATCAGTAAGAAGTGTTCTATTGTTTGAAAGAATTACATCTAAGAGTTGGCGTCTTTTTCCAACCTCTCTGAGCACGATAGCCCGCAGTACTAGCGTCCCAGCTTCACCTAGTAGCAGCAGGTACCGCAAATATCTCTCATTGTCACAGGGTTCATACATGGTTGATTTCACTTTATTTTGTCAAAATTTAAGACTGAACTTTACAGTTTATCATTCCTTGAAAATAAAGAAACGTGTCATTTAAACAAGGTCCCAATCATGTCAATCAAAATTAAAAGGTGTGTTAATGATATTACATGAATATTGATATCAAGTATTAGAATATCTAAATTTGATGATATGAAATGCCCGTGTTATTACCAGTGCAAATTTATATATTTCATATTTGAAAACATCTGACCCATATTGCCATGGTTTTAATTACTGTACGGTCGAACAAATATATTTTATTTCTCTTTAACAGGACTAGTTTAAACTTTGGTACACGAGTTAAAAGTGAAGCAATTAGAACGGTGTACCATAATATATTTAAAAGGATATCCTCGTTGAATAGGTCGCTCATAAGTTAGCGACGCTTTTATCACGATATAAACTTTGTTATGACATTTACACAAAAAATAACTTCCGTCTTCAAAGTAAGAAAAATAAATAAACAGAAGTTATTATAGAAAACAAGGTATAACAGGTTAAACAATGTTTATGTTTATGTAAATCATTTCGTGGTCTTTTGTTTTTTCCTATATACAGTCAAGCAGCAAAATGCATTTAGTTTAGTTTATGCAGTTAGTTAGTTAGTTAGTTAGTTAGTTAGTTAGTTAGTTAGTAAGTTAGTAATTTTGTAAGTTAGTTAGTTAGTTAGTTAGTTAGTTAGTTAGTTAGTTAGTTAGTTAGTTAGTTAGTTAGTTAGTTAGTTAGTTAGTTAGTTAGTTAGTTAGTTAGTTAGTTAGTTAGTTAGTTAGTTAGTTAGTTAGTTAGTTAGTTAGTTAGTTAGTTAGTTAGTTAGTTAGTTAGTTAGTTAGTTAGTTAGTTAGTTAGTTAGTTAGTTAGTTAGTTAGTTCGTTAGTTAGTTAGTTAGTTAGTTAGTTAGTTAGTTAGTTAGTTAGTTAGTTAGTTAGTTAGTTAGTTAGTTAGTTAGTTAGTTAGTTAGTTAGTTTGCATCTCATTAATTAAGTCACTGCAATTTCAGAGGCGGGAGAAAAAATTAATTTACATGTGCGCAAAAGTAAAAACATCGATCATGTATATTTAAAATAGTATTTATCTTATATACATAGCATTCTTTTTTTTTCACTAATCACCTTGAAGCGTTTGCACCATGTGATGTTTCAATAGATACAATTATTGGATCCAATGCTTCGTTTTCATTTTGTGTAAATAAAACTGTATCAAATGCACACCAGACTCCATCTAGCCACGTTTCATTTCCCAAGTCCAAATATCCCTATCAAATATCTACAGCACTTGAAGGAACAAGTTCTATCAAAATGTTTAAAATGGTGGTGTAAATACAGATGTCATTATACGAGCCTCGTATATTGTTGAGTACTCTTATACAGATGCAAAACCTATACCATACTTGCCTAGCGCCTCGTCCAATATAGGTTTGACAGCTGTTTACTTGTCCAATATAATTCAGTATTGTACTTAGCAATATATAATGACCTCATAATCTTACATATTATATAATAACTATACTTACCTAAATATTTCAATGTAAACAAGAAACATCTAAAACAAAACGCAGCATCTATCCATTCTAAAACATTGTACCGAAAATTACTTCACAATCAATAAAAAATCAACCGGAAGATAACATAATGTTTACGTATTATCCAGCTAGCTTGTTTGCTGCTCACTAATTGTGAGATATGAATCTTTTAAGTCGACATGCAAACATAAACAATTGTGTAAAACCGTATTGCAATTAGGGATAAAATGAACTTTAAAGCTAGGAAGTAAAACGCATATTGGTATATACATGTGTATATTGTTATTTACTTTACTTAAAGCCTCGGTCTCACTTACTCCCGGCAGAGCCCAGGACCATCCCGGTAAGTTACCGGGATGATCCGGGACGATCCGGGATGAAATTATTGTTGCGGTCACACTTACCCCGGCAGCACTACGGTAGTTCCCTACTTACCACCCAGGATGCGCTCCGGATCATCCAGGCAGAGCCCAGGTGAAGCTACGGTTCATGCCGGTGCTTCCCCGGTCGTTCCCGGATGACGCCGGAAGAGCCCCGGTTGACCCAGGCAGAGCCCCGGTCGATCCAGGCAGACCCCCGGCAGAGCCCAGGACGATCCAGGCAGAGCCCCGGTAGAACCCCGGTGGATTTAAAACGCCCGAAAATGATAAAATTGATACATAATTTTTATTTCATATAATATCTATTGTTCCAGAATAGTAATTCATGATGATTTTCTGAAAAATCCTTATGTCATACTGGATAGAAGGGAAATGGGAGGGCTTTTAATACAAACAAGTGCAAGCATCGCAAATTGTCGTTATTCTTTTGAAATGATCCGGGCTTTGCCGGGGCTCTACCGGGATCAACCGTAGCTCTACCTTTAACCTCTGGGGCTCTGCCTGTAGTTACCGGGGCTCTGCCGGCATATACCGGGGCTCTACCGTAACTCTACCGTAGCTCTACCGGCTATAGCATACCCCGGATCATCCCCGGTTTGTGCCGGCAGAGCTACGGTGCTTTCCCGGTATAACCCCGGTCTTTCCCGGCAGAGCTAAGGATGAAGCCGGCAAAGCTATACCTTCCCGGATCATCCCGGACCACCCCGGTGATATTAAATATTTTATTCCACCCGGGGTCGAATGCCGGATGTTCCCGGATCATCCCGGATCATCCAGGACGTTGCCGGCAGAGTTACGGATGTACCCCGGTTGTTCCCGGTCGTACCCCGGTCGTTCCCGGATCACCCCGGACGTCTGCCGGGGCTCTGCCGGGGCTCTGCCGGGATGTAAGTGAGACTGTAGCTTAAAACAAAAAAAACAGTCGATTTTTTGTAATGGAAGTGTCCTGCTTTAATTTCGAAATTTGGAACAGTTCATTCAGGGATACAAAAAGCGGAGGCATACCAACAATTTAAAGCAGCATGCCTCCAGATTCGTGCAAATTTTCATGACAATTTTGAAAATGTATTTAAAAATAAAGTAGTGTGAAGCGAACAAACATATTAATTTAGACATTGCAAACGGCACTTAAAATTTAAGAGAATATCAAAAAAAAGTTCAAAATATGCAAAGATAGCCCTTACTGCGTTCGTAACGCAGTATAAATATTGTGGTAAGTTCTGCAAAATCTGTCATTAATCACACATAACATGTAAACCATTCCTCGGATCTTGAAAATGTTTACTTTTCTAAAAAATACATTTTTCTCAAGTTTGATTTTCTTGAAATAGTTTGGCTTATCTGGAGGCTTGCAGCTTTAAGGCCTGGTCAAACTGCACTGCAAAAGCTTAACCACTCTCAGTCCCTTACTGGGTCATAGTTAAATGCGCATGAAGCATATATGCTGACAAAAATCAATAAACTATACTGAATGCTGACTAACAAATACTAAGCTACAAAAAAAACTAACTTAAACCCAATGTAGTTACAAGTTTGTTTTTAGATGGAACAAAACACTAGAGTTGTCTGCCCTTGGGTGCCCACAGTACGGAAGTAGTTACACGAGAATTAGTGCATGATTGTTTAATACTAAATATTTATGAAATTTTATAGAAAGACATTGCAAGAAAGGTAACATTTAACAGAGGAGGTATAAAATGATTGATTATTGAATTTTGAAACAATTTCATTGCTAGCATATGCACAATGATTATTTTTTACAGGGGTGTTTTGGCCTGTTTACGGCCGTGTTGTAAATAGGACATCTTCATTTGAAAAAAGTACCCGGTAATCCGCTCGCTACAAAACATCAACCATCAATTTATCATTCATATCGGATATTTAACAGTTTCATTTTCCAGTTCGTAAATTTAACAACTTTGAAATGTTAAAAATAAATTGAACATTAGACATTGATTAGTCTTAGACATTCAAACATTAAAATTTAATTAGACTATAAATCAAAATAAAATTAATACCTTCTACAAAAGTAATTAACTGTCAATCCGAATAATCATGAAAATCCTCGATTTAATAGATTCCTTTCACAGCCATTCATCCGCCTCTGAAAGTGGCTATCTGATTAGCTAATCAAACTGCAAGCAGTAATAGTCCATGAAGTTTCTAAGATATTGACTGACAATTATAATTACATGCTATACGGTATGCTCAATAATTCTTAAAAAATTACAATTGTAACGCCACTTACTCGGTTTGGTCCGATGACGAAAGTATTACGAGAATTTCATTGTTTGAATTGTAACATTTTTTAGAATTCAAGATGACATGCATTAAGACAGTGATTTGTAAAGCTGAAGAGACATATCTGATTTATGACAAAATAGTGTTACCCTTTAAAGACTCTTCTTGATAGTACCCCCTCTCCACCCGACATTTCTAGTCGATAGTTGTACAGTTTACTTAGGAAATGATACATACTGTAAGTATAAATAACTGATTGTCAACATCCGTTTGTATTGCTGTCTAGTTCAGAAAGTCAATATGGAGATAGAAAGTATGACCGCTATTGGATATTATAATATATGATATACTCTTAGAATCATATGGATCTTATTCGTCCCACTTGGTTGTCGTTAGTTACGATTCATTGAGTTATTATCATGGACAGCATTTGTAGTTGTTAGCATTGAATAGAACATTTATTGATTTTAATCCGTTTTAATTTTAAACATTTCTTAAAACATGTTATTTAAAAAGAGTATAGACATAACAAAATTAAGTAAAATATAATACAATGTAAAACAAAACGAACAACATAAAATAATCATAATTATATAGCTTCAATAATTTTGAAAGTATTAATAAAAAAACATGGACCAACGAGGTCTCGAACTTAAAACACGTGTCGCACTTAGATTATAAACTCGTGCTTTACCCTATTGCGCACACTTAGTTTAGAGATGCAAATTAAATTAAATTCCATCGTACAGCGTACATCTCACGGAACTTACCGAAAATCTACCGAAGATTAATATACTGTGTGCATCGACCGTGTAATCAATATGTAATTGACAGGCTAATAAAACCAAACAATATTATTTATTACAAGAATTAGTTTTAAATTTTTGCTTATATTAGTATGAGACGGTTAAGTGTCTAACACGTTAACAAGTTTGAATAGACTTTCATAACGTTTTTAAAAAGTCAATTTTTTACAAACGCTTCAATTTCCTGAAAATACAAAGCTTAGGACCTTTCCAGTGTTTACAAATTTATGTTAATTGGCTAACTTGTTATCCAATCGCTACAGTGAGATAATACATAGTCACTGGTTGACCTGGTTTGCACAAAAGAACACATGGCTTTGTTAGTTATACTGTTTGTAAGCAGTTGACCTAGCAATGGACTTTTCCGGTGTTTACAGTTTTATGTAAATTGGCTAACTTGTTATCCAATCGCTACAGTGAGATAAAACATAGTCACTGGTTGGCCTGGTTTGCACAACAGAACACGTGCTTATGTTTGTGATACTGTTTGTGAGCAGTTGACCTAGCAATGATTCTAAATATTCCGCTACGAAAAACCTGAAAGGTCCATTAATGGAAAAGGTTAGGCTAAATGTTCCGCTACGAAAAACCGGAAAGGTCCATTTCGGAACCGTTGTAAACATAACATGGATCAGTGCACTTCAGAAAAGGTAAGTCATGTGTGTATGGATATTGTAATACGTATTGGCCTAGCTACTTGCAGTGAGGTATTATGGTGTAGTCGTAGCGCGCTGGTCTGTCAGCTATACAGGTGCGGGTTCAAATCCCAGCCTGTCCACTTTTTTAATAATACATTTTTTTAACTTTTGTGCTACTCATGACATAATGGCTTGCAACGAAAATCATCTACTGATTGCGAGCATGCAAGTTCACGGCTGTTTTGTTGAGGTGTATGTTATGGCGCTGTTAGAAGGACGTCATCTTCATTTCGTTGGACATCGCAATTTGTGTTGTAAGGTGTGCTGTCTATTGCCACGACAGTGTTTGCTGGAAGATAAGAGACTTTTGATTAAGTCTATTGATGAAAACCTCGCCATTCATTTCTCCGTGGTAACCACCTATTGAGGTACTCTCTTGGCACTGGTGATGACCACGCCAGGGCTAGTGCGACTGAGAGTGCTACAGAGGTGAAGGCATTGTTTGAATTGTTGAATTGAATTGTAACTGATTATATATGCTATAGCATTCTCGTGAATAAAAAAAAACATTGAAAATATATACATGTATAAAAAATGTAAATAGAAAATAAATAAAATAAAATAGTAAAAAAATAATAATATACAAAAGGCCTAATAAAAGTTTTACCTCCTTGTGGGATTTGAACTTACGACCTTCCGCATGCAAAACAAGCACCATAACCACTACACTATCAGGACAGGTAATATTTAATACCCTTTTTTCCTCTTAATGCGTTTTCGTATCTGGCTTTTATCCTGTCACCCCTATATACTTTTTAATTTAAGATTTCCCATTCCCGATCATATTTGAATCGACAGTACATATATTTCAAGTATTTATATTATCGCATGCCATTTATTTCTGGTGTTAATCAGTCGATGCATATATTCTTTTAATAATTAAATACATGTTATTATCCGATCGTACCTTTCTTCCAAGCTTTGCACATTTTACATTTTCCTAACCGTGTTACAGCGGAAAACGAAATTTCGTAATGAAAATGTACGTTGTAATCGTCTCACCCACGTGCGCATTACCTATATTTTCGCGAGCGAAAAAAAGGTAAACAATAAACTTTATAGATCTATATCAGTTTTATTTCTGTTTACGTAACTAAATTCTGTACTGATAAGGGGAAGTAACCACTGTGGGGAGTTTGGTTCTCTGGCAAACAGTGCCGAAAAACATTTCAGTCGTCTCACATCAAATGAAATTGTACGTTGTTATCTTTAAGAAAATTGTGAAATTTTAGGGACTTTTTTTTAAACTTTGTCAAAATAGCGGAAAACAAGTTTTATGTTCAAGATATGTCACCAGGTCGTAATAATATGCAAAATATTTTGACGTACGGTTTGCAAGGGTGCATGCAAGTGCGGATCAAGAAGGGGAGACACGCACATAACCCCAAGTGTCTGTTTTTTTCACATCCCTTATTCTCTTTCAAGCATGATTTAAAATAAATGTTATTTTTTTGCATTTTACTACCTTTAGCGTTGTAGTATACACATTTGACACACATGATTGTGTCACGTTATTTTATATACTTCGTGTTTGAACGCTGAATTAAAGTTAAACCATTCCATATCAGTTAATCAGGAAGAGAAATAAAACGTATGTATATATGTACCTGATGTATAAATCATGCGCTATAATCTCAGATGACAGATTTTGGGAAACACTTTCTTATTGGATCGACCTGTTATCTTCCTGTTTTAACTGTAACTGTTTGGTAATTTTCATAACATTTTTTGATATTATTTTATATATATTAAGATATAGAGGCTGTATCGTGTTTCGGAATAATAAAAGCGGTATCTCACTACAGTCAGACATTGAGGTAAATATAGCTATTTTAATAATGCTTATTGGCTGCGCCGGTGTTCGGCGTCGTTTCTTATAGAATGCCTTTTTTGGCCCATGGTATGAGCTGTTATTATTAGCAGTTAATGTCATGTTGTGTTAATTAGTTTTATTTTGTACAATTTTTAGAATACACAAAATCGTTGATATAAATGAAATAAAAATATAAGAATGTTAATATAATAATAATAATAATAATCATAATAATAATAATCATAATCCTAATCATAATAATAAACATTATGATATATGGGTCACATATTGTGTTTCCTGCGTATAATTTTACATATAAAATAAACACAGACTTAAATTTTAAACATATACAATATGGGAATATATTCGGACTCGAACATAGTTAATCATATTAGACTCATCTCGTCCAATATGGTTTCACCAGCTGTGTTCTCATTTGTAAATTTTGGAAGCAGTAAACAGTGGGCAGAAAGAGAGATAGAGAGATGTTCCGGGTTCGAACCTTGTTGCTGACACTGCAGCTAGTTTCAGTTTGATAAAGCATTAATTTTAGCCTTGTAGTTGTATACCCCTAAAGAGAACAAACGTTGTTTATAGATAAAATAAAGATTTTATACCATAACTTGTTTTCATTAATTGTTATTGTCAAAATCTTAACCTAGAATATTTTATATATGATTTAAAATTTATCTTACTGTTCGAACAGACTTGTCTTCAATGTGACCTTTGTGCGCTAACATGTATTTTATCATCAATTGCGAATAAAAAAGCCATGACGAAATGTAAATACGTTATCTCGGTGAGACCATTCACCTTGTTACTTTATTTCTTTTTTAAAGGCGGAAGTTAGAAAGATACGGTTTGTCAATTTTAATACGACGTTTACATTGGGATATCTGCGTCGTAAATTTGAAACATAAATGGGTAAACTATTTAACAAGGTTTTCCTTTTCAATACATCTTATAATTCAAACATTTAATTACTCGATCTTTTAACTTTTGTACCGCGATCTTTTTTATTTATTTTATCGTTGTATCAATGGTTTCATATTTCAATATGAATTAAGATTAGGTAGAATATGTTTTCACATTCGTACGGTGGTACAGAGGTGACATGTGTGAGATTTTATTGCGCACCACTTAATTATCTCGTGCCCACGACTTTATTATCTCGTGCCCACGACTTAGTGATCTCGGTGTCACTCACTTAGTAATTCGTTGTCCCGACATAGTGTCTCGTACGCACGACTTAATTATCTCGTGCCCACGACTTAATGATCTCGTGCCCACGACTTAATGATCTCGGTGTCACTCAGTTAGTAATTCGTGGTCACGACATAGTGTCTCGTACGCACGACTTAATTATCTCGTGCCCACGACTTAATGATCTCGGTGTCACTCAGTTAGTAATTCGGGGTCACGACATAGTGTCTCGTACGCACGACGTAATTATCTCGTGACCACGACTGAGTAAGTCGTGACTACGACATTATATCTCGTGCGCACGAGATGAATAAAAACACACACATGTCACCTCTCTGCCACCGTACATTCGACTGTAACCTACCGTTTAGTTATTTGTGCAAATCAATGAATCGATCTGGGAATTTAAAGGTTATCTAGTTTGAATATTTGATTAAATCTTTACCTTATTCCAAATATGTATTTGTAGAAAGGTTTAGGTTTAAACATATTTATTTAAGCTCGATTGCGAAACAAGTTCTTGCAACTTTCGAGTCCACTTCCTGAAACCAACCAGTACTGGTGACATATGACATGGTCGTGACTCGAGTAGGGCTCGAACCTATGATCTTGTAGATATACATAAATGTTAGACCAGTTACGGACATTTTTGTTGCTATAATTATCATAATTTAAATATTGCGCACAGTAAAAGTAAAACATTAAAGAACAAGTGTACAAGAAACCGGATTTCATTTGCTTCTTGTACTCGTAACTTTCCGGCCATGTCCGTCATAATTCGGTAACTATTTGTGAAACGAGCATTTCATATCAACTAGCAAAGAATAAACCCTTGTTATATTAATATTTTGAACCATTTATATATTCATATATCGTTTCAGTTACTTGACGTGATTTCCACATTAATTGCCGTGTTTCGTTTTTAAAAACGAATGAGCAAGTGAAAAAAACTGACACTCAACTTTCACAAAATAAAATTAAACCATGTATGAACGCTCCGACAATGACCGATATTTGCGGTACCTGCTGCTACTAGGTGAGGGTGGGGCGCTAGTACTGCGGGGAATCGTGATTAGAGAGGTCTCAAAAAGACGCCAAATCTTAGATGCTATTCTTTCAAACAGTAGAACACTTCTTACTGGTAAAATAAAAAACCAGCATGACTATAGACGAATTTATCCGAATACCTCCTCGGTAAATGCCGACATCTCCACGTGGGACATCAAACTCCTTGCCATAGTGATAAAAGAGTTGTTTGGAAACACGTTAGAACAGGAACAGTTTAACTGGATAAATCAGATCTTGTCAACAAGAGTAGATATTTCAGAACAAGATCCAAGACAAATGTCTCTATGTGAGGACGAATATCGTGAAAAAAGGCTCCGTCTCTCACTTACGCTGTTAAACCTGGCCGCACAGACAGAATTCAATACACATTATTTGTGTTTAGAGGTGATATCAAAATCCGGAGCGGCGTCATACAGTACGGAGACGTTGCTACAGAAATTGTCCGAACTTCACGAGTTTCCAAGTGATATGATAGAGAATTTACACCGAGAAGTTGAGGTGGTGTCTAAAGAGGAAGATGACTTTAATCACAATCATAGCAATATCAGAGGTATTTTGGTACATTATATGATGTTTGTAGTAATATGGTACATATTTTTTCTTGTTTATTTGTCTGTTTATCTATTTAACGCCAATTTCAACATATGTTAGTCATATCTTGGCGGCTATTCCAACAAACCGGCTTTCCTAGATAACTTACCAGAAATAACCTATGTTTTTGCAAGTTAACGACTACTAAACCCTCATAATTTCTGAACCAGTTAGATAAATAGTCATGGAGAAATATCGCCCCGCCCAAGGATTAAACAAGCGACCTTTGAATTACAAATCCGATGCGCACCCTATTGACCGATTCGAATCACTAATATTTTCTTGAAAAATGTAAATGATTAATACACACAAATAACATCATTTTAATTTAAGCACAATTAGAAATGTACATGTAAAACAGTTGTGCCAAAAGTCATACTATCATAAAGGTTATATCTCGCTGGCTTAAACTTAATAAATAATTGATAATTAATATAATAAAATGCAAGAAACTTAGAACATTCGAAATTGTAATTTGAATAAGGCAACATTCCATAATACATATGCATTTATTGTACACACATTTAAGGTGCTGATGTTTCCCATTTTTTTTATACATTTTCCTTATTTTCCAATGACCAGAATATAAATCAGTGGTGTCTATGTGAAAGTTCTCAATATGCCGAACTTAGTAAACTAGTTTCACGTTCGTATTAGATCTTCTTAACGATTCCTATGTTATTTTTTAATCCGCCGAACTTATGATAAATAACCTTAACGTTCACATTGTCGAACTGAATGTTTCATTTTTTTCTTTCAGAAAGATCATGCAGCATATCATATCGTAAACTCGGAGAAACATTGACAGATTTACACACGCAAAGGTGAGCTATGGGATATTTATATCCTTGACTTCTAAATAAATTATTGAACAGAACATACATAAAAGGTACTCTATTTAGGCCCAAACGCCCTAAAGACATAACATTTCACTTTCCTGTATAGACCAACTGAGGCACATAGAACAGAGATATGCTAAAGATGATACAGTAATGTATTCAGAATTAAATTCAAAACAGTATGCTTAGGAAATTCTTAGCCAAATTTTATTTAAAAGATTTTCAATTTTGGGTCATTTGTCACGGTAATTATAGTTATTCTGGAATAAAAAAAATATAGTTAAATGGTACAAAGATCTCAAAAACTTCAATGGAAGCCCTCTACTGACATTATATGGTGTTTAAGAACCGTGAAAATAAAACAAGGCTGAAAAAACTTAGAAGTTACACCTACTTCTGGCTACTGCTACTGTAGTTGGTGCTGCTACTGCTACCAATGCTGCCTGCTAGCTTCTGCTTCTGCTACTGCTGCTGCTTCTACAACTTCTACCAATTCTATACTGCTACTGCTGCTACAGCTGATTCTACTAACGCTACAACTATTCTACTACTTTTACAAATACAACTACTACTACTACTACCACTACTACCACCACCACTACTACCACTACTACTACTGCTGCTGCTACTGCTGCTGCTACTGCTACTACTACTACTACTACTACTACTACCACCACCACTACCACCACCACCACCACTAACCACCACCACAACCACACTACCACTACCACTACCTACTACTACTACTACTACCACTACTACTACTACTACTACTACTATTTCTACTACCACCACCACCACCACCATAACCACTACCTTGTTCTGTTTCGTTATTCAATGTGTATTCTAGTTTTGACCCGTTTCATTTACATTTGATATTTGTTCTGATTTCAGTTAGTATTTTGACTTGTCCTATTTAAAGATCGCTTATTTATCCCATTGTCGTTGGTAATTTTTCAGTTGGTATTTTGGACCCTTGACAAGGAATGAGACCATGGAAATATTCAAAAATGTAGAAACGGATGGCGTGTTTCTTGTCCGGGATTGTTTGTCAAGTACTGGAAGCTACGTTCTTTGTGTTCAGTAAGTACTTCTGATGTTATATAAGTCAACTGTTCATGCTTTTACAAAATGTGATTGAAAATACAGAATATTACAGATTGTTTTTAAATGCATATATGTGTTTCAGGGTGGCAATTACGTTGCTCACACTTGCAGTCACATCAACAGAGACAACTAAATCATTATAGTAATTCTTAGAATATTGTATGATATAAGATCTCACTAGGTTTAAACTTAAGAATTGCTTTTTTCACATTAGTACGAAATCAAAACAATTCTCTTAATCTTATCTTGGTTTATAAATTGTGTATGTTTGAATATTTGAAAGAAAATATGAAGCATTAAGCGAAAATGTTCTAAACTTATGTTACAACGACAGTAGCATCAGCAGCTACAACAACAATATGTTACAACGACAGTAGCATCAGCAGCTACAACAACAACAACAACATTAACAGATACAACAACAAAGAAAACAAAGAGTATATGAAATTCATAAATAACTCATTTAACACAAAACTGAAAAGGTTTCATTTAGCCTACTCAAGGACAGTACTGGACAGTACAGGCTACTGCACATGCCTCCTAGCACCGGCTTAAACAAAATTCAACATTTAAACATAGAGATGGTGAAATATTTAAGTTAGAAACATAATACATGTACACGTGTCTTTGTTAGAGAGGGATACTGTTGCTATGTCATTCATGTAAGTGTAATTTCTACTTTACAGAGAGGGTGGGGCATTAAGCAGATATCTTATTCGACGAGTAGAGGAGGATGGTGGTATAAAATACCACATAGGAGAGAGAGATACGGCATTTAACGATGTACCAAGCATAATAGAATATTACTCATCACATTTCCTGAACAAAACACCTCTCATGGACCCGGTAAGTTATTTTTGTTATAGACGTCAACATCTGACCTGACTTCAATTGTTGTGTTAACATTCCTATAATGATATTTTCCATAATTTAGCATAATTATACGGTATGTGACGCTTGATCCTCCTCTAGAATATTTTCGTTTCGAAAATCTTTTGCTATTTCAGTTTTAGTTTTACTCCCTTTCTTAATTTCTCATAAAATATCATATTTTGTTTCCAAACTCAGCGCTTTTCAATTTATTTCCATGATTAAGAATAAACAAGATTTCGATTTTTCTCCCTGTATATTGAGTATCGTCTATTTTAATTTTAGGGTGACATTTACTTATGAAGGATATACATGTAGATTTCTTTTCATTTCTGTACATTTCAATGGATTTTACTCAAGAAATAGCATGCGTCATTATGTTGAAAGATAATTTTTATCGAGCAAAGCTATTAGAGAAAAGAAATAATAGAATAAAAGGAATAATCGTTTAACCTTGGTGACAAGAACTCATGCTAAAATATCCTAAATAGAAAACTATTACTTACTGCTAATTAAATATTAAATTCATTTTCACAGCTGTATTGAAGTACATAATTTTTACAATAAACGGTACATTCGGCCGAGTTTTAATCCGTGCCAATGAAAACGAAAGTTTACTGATAGTCGGTTATAAAAGTGTAATTTTGTGTACTTTTAACTTAATTGGGGCAAAGAAATGAGTTCCTTGTAAGCGATAATTTCCTATAACCATATTTTTTATATTAAATAAAGAAGGGCAAAATTCGGACCAAAAGAATTGTTCCTTATAACCGGAAGTTCGCAATAACCGTGCCCGCTATAAGTAATGTAATGTCCAAATGGTTTATACATAATGTCATATGACTTGTACACTATGTCAAATGATTGACTTTTAATGTCAAATTGTAATGTCATACGCTGCCATTAATCTATACTGTCAAATGATTAATTTTCAGGCTCCAAGGCTGAAAGTGGTAACTACGTCAGACTTTCCCGGCAGTGTGAGTGTTTGTTTATTTATATTACTACTATCTACTGGTAGAGCTATCTTTATGTTTTATTAACTGTTTTATCGCAATTATAGTTACGAATAACTAACGTGGCCCATCATTATAGCTATATGTGTTAACGTTTATTCAATAACTTTAAAATAACTCACAAATCAAATACAATATTCTGAAAAGAGCTCAGTATTTTTAAATTATTTATTTTCTAGAACCAGAACGATTTACCGTTTATAAAAGGTGAAATTCTAGAAATAATATCAAAAGGAGAGGAGAGATGGTGGTATGCTAAAAATGCCGAGGGGAGAATAGGCATTGTGCCTGTTCCTTTTATTACACCTTTAAAAGTAAGTACTTGCGTTTTATATCACACCTTTACAAGTGAGGACTTTTGTACAATATATCACATCTTTTGCAATAGTGGACTTATGATGTTTTTTATTGTCACAGCTTCATATGTTATATATAACACATTTACAAGTGAGGATTTGTGTCATATATCACCCAATTACTACTGAGGACTAATGTTATATTTCACCTTTCCTAGTGAGGACTTATGTTATATAGTACACCTTTATAAACGAGGACATAATATTTGTTATAAGTTATATATCATACCTTTATGAGTGAGGTCTCTGTTTTATGGATACCACATCTTAGTAAGTAATGAGTATTTATATTAGGTATCACACTTTCACTAATGAGTCAATCTGATTTACATCAAGCCATTACAACCCGTGTATATAGTTGTGCTTTTTGCTACAGCTGTACATTTATAATGTAAAGTAATTGTACTGCGCGACGAGATATGGTGTCGGCCTGGTGAATTTTCGTATTCTTTGTTCTATAGTAAATCAGTCACATTTGAGGCTTAATTCTGGATTCCACTGTTCTTGATGAATTATATACTGTCTTCAACTTTAAACATCAACACTATCTGAGTCAAATGATGCCCAAAATATAATAGGTTAGCCATCTCCTTTTTTCAGAAATCTTCACTCTGTTGTAACACAGTTTAAATTCACCACTTTAAAAACTCCTGACTGCTGGTGGGTGGTACATCTTTAATCCTTCCGCCAACAAATGAGTTCCTGGAGAATACACAAAAAACAACTTTTAAACTCATCATATAACACACAAAAACTACACACATGCAATAAATACACTTTAATTATGACCAATTTACTTAGAGATGACTTAAATTGGGCCACTTCAAAATTTTAAAGAACTACTTTCTAGACTACAACGGGCTGGGTCTAATTCCGTACCGGTTTGAGACCATATATGGTGCTATTTTCGTGTCTGGGCAATATCTCGCCTCTACAATCTAAAGCGAGATTCTGCCCCAGAACGAAAATATCTCAGAATCAAGCTTTGGCACGTCAATATATTTTGACTAGTAAAGTTGTTGCTCAATTCCTCTATGAACAAGGTGAAGAGGTGATAAACATGGAGTACTTAAAAGGCTATAACAACTATACTTCTTAACAACCGAGAAAAAAAAAACACCTTTATTGTGGATAATACAATTTACTATTTGTAAAGTATCAATCATGATAATTATGCCTTTTTATTATTTTAATGCAGGAAAATAAAACTACCAAGGAAGAACGGAGAGCGGGAGTAGCACAAAAACCACAGAAAGATATGCACAGGGACGAGTCGCCAGTAAGTTTGTAATATTGTACAATGCAAAATTTAAAACTGATAAAGTTCATTTTGTAACCAATTAACTATTCACCATAGGACGAAGAAAACTTGATACCGTTGTAAATTACGGTTATCGTAGATTTTTATCTTTGTTTAAAGTTTTGCGTAAATGGGGTTGGGAAAGAGATTTGACACTTATGTTTTACTATAGTTAAAGTTTATTTTGATGACATTTGATAATATATGTATACTTTATGTTTGATATTCTAAGTTATGGTGATGTGATAATTTAATATAATTTTTTATAAAAAGGAAATGTATGACGTTACAGCAATTAAAAATATTCACCTTATGTTGCTGAATTTTGGCAAGCTGCAGATCGAAAACAACCAAACTTACAAAACTGTACAGTCGAATTTTGATAATTTCCTAATGTCGCATATTCGCCCGCCATAATACATGCAAAAATACTGTTCAATTACTTGCATAATTCAAACACACATGCATTCATTTTCTTTTTGATGAGGTAAAGGACATTTTAATGCGACGCTTACCAGAAGTGATTGAATTGTGCGTGTAATGTAAAAATATTATGTTATGTACAGTTACATCATCATTGTTTCAGTGTTTTTAATCATTCATTACAGCCACCGTCAGTGCCGAAGCGGTTACCATCAAAAGCAGTTGTAACAAAAGCCAGGATTTCCAATCCATATGACAAATCGCAACTGACTCTTCATGTATGTATCTTTTTTTTACCTATTGACTACATACATATTGACTACATACCTATTGACTACATACCTATTGACTACAAGTAGTCATAACTATTGACTACAGGTAGTCATACCTATTGACTACAGGTAGTCATACCTATTGACTACAGGTAGTCATACCTATTGACCACATACCTATTGGATACAGGTAGTCATACCTATTGACCACATACCTATTGGCTACAGGTAGTCATACCTATTGACTACATACCTATTGACTACAGGTAGTCATAACTATTGGCCACATACCTATTGACTACAGGTAGTCATAACTATTGGCTACAGGTAGTCATACCTATTGACTACATACCTATTTACTACAGGTAGTCATACCCATTGACTACATACATATTGACTACATGTAGTCATACTTATTTACTACAGGTAGTCATACCCATTGACTACATACATATTGACTACATGTAGTCATACTTATTTACTACAGGTAGTCATACCTATTTACTACAGGTAGTCATACCTATTGACTACATACATATTGGATACAGGTAGTCATACCTATTGACCACATACCTATTGGCTACAGGTAGTCATACCTATTGACTACATACCTATTGACTACAGGTAGTCATAACTATTGGCCACATACCTATTGACTACAGGTAGTCATAACTATTGGCTACAGGTAGTCATACCTATTGACTACATACCTATTGACTACAGGTAGTCATAACTATTGACCACATACCTATTGACTACAGGTAGTCATAACTATTGGCTACAGGTAGTCATACCTATTGACTACATACCTATTGGCTACATGTAGTCATACCTATTGACTACATACCTATTGACTATATACCTATTGACTAGAGTAGCCTCAGCTATTATTCTGGTAGCATCAACTTTGTCTCTTTTAGCATACATTGATATTGACATTGACAAGTACAAAATGATAGCCTTCCTGACATTTGGTGTACTAGTATGAACATTTTATTACATTTTACAAGGTCTCTACTTATTCAAATCAATAAATCCAGTTACCGCACTTGCCATTTCATTCGTTTTATGTAGAAATCGACTAATATTTTAGTTGCTATTAATCTCTCCTTACATGGCAGATGATCATGGCCTATTTTTATAGCTTGTGTGCAAAATGTCTGATCCCTGTTTACATAATCACACGTGGACTTGTCCTAAATTTTATAATTTAAAAGAATGGTCACAAAAAGCTTGTGTTGTTGTTTTTCAGGAAGGTGATATAGTGGTTGTAACAAAGATGTTTGCAAATGGACAGTGGCATGGTGAATGTAAGGGCAAGGAGGGATTGTTTCCAAACAGATATGTGAAATTTCTTGACGAAATGTGAACATTATTTTCATATACATGGTATCAAAAGAATGACTGGAATTTGGAATTATCGGAGATATGTGACTTTTTGTGTAAATTTCGAACTTATAATACAAGATACTACATACGTGGGATACGATATATATCTGCGTTTTTTCATTTTTAGCCATTTTGCGACAATGTGATATATTTTATGTTAAATATTTAGTTGTAATTTTTCAGCGAACTTTGTACAAAGATCATTATCACTACTTCATTTAATTGGACCCCGACATCACTGTCTGAACCTGTTAGAACAATTTAGTATGTAAAAATAAAAGCTTTTGAGGGCTGAAAATTATAGCATGTATGTATATACTGGTAAATAAAGTATGTAAAGAATAAGTAAAAATAATAAAATATTGATTTGTATATATATAGATATTGATAAATAAAGTAAGTAAAAAATAAAAGCTTTGAAAATTAAAAAAATGCATATTGTTTTACTTTATTATGCCTTCAATTCTGCACAATGTTCAAGACATTGAACATGTTGAACAGTTCTTAATATGCAAATATCAACATATAAACAAATGTTGATTATCTTTGAAAAAGTACATATAAAATACCAGTTTCATTAAAAGATGTATTCGATTTTACATTTTTGTTTCCTTAAAACTAAAGTAGAATATAATAGTGTTTATTTATAACTTAGTGTGCTTTAAAGAATAAGATGCATTGATTTGTCAATGCTTTTTTAGAAATGGTATTCAGTAACATGAGAGAAAAAAGAATTCCAAAAAGAACTAAAAAAAAACCTGCAAATTTGTAGTTATTGCAGACTGGGTTTGATTGAGCCTGTTTATGGACGGTAGTGCTATGAGCAAGCTACCGTTCACGTCCACTAGCACTTTGTATAGTTAAACATGGAATAGTTCAACTATCCACAGATGTGTTTAAACGGCGGTGACCATTGAACCTTAAATTTGACGCTTTCGAATCATCCCATGAAAAAAATGGGATATGGTCCCCATGAAAAAGAATGCGTCTTTCCTAAACGAGAAAACAGTTGGCCAAATTTGAATAAACTAGAATATGATACACAAAAAATATATATATATATTGTTGCCAAGACCAATGAAATAACTATTATTCCGTCTTAAATCTGTAAGCGAGGTTTGATAAATTAACATTCTATACTTTAAGACAGGCTGCAGGTTTAACGTAACAATGACACGTTTCGATATGGAGGCAAACGAAACTTTTGTTCCAAAAATATATTTTTAAACATTATTTTGGGATGTACGTTCTTCACGTTGATTGGTTAATGGTATATAGTAATGAATTAAATTTTAATAGATTGTGAAATCATATAAACACGTGTATTTGTTGTTTTACATTCAAAATTATATTTACAATGTACATTCAATTTATACAATTGCATTATCAAATTGTTTTTATTTGTTAGATGTAACTTTAATATAATCACTTTTAATCACTTTTGTTTCATCCCGACAACGGGTGAGAGTATTTGATAGTTCCATCAAACAATTAACATCTTTATTATCAAACAATGTTTAATTGAAAACCGAGTGAATGAATTATCTAATATTTGTATTTTGTTTAATTTGAGAAAATCAAATTGAAATCAGAATGAAAGAGTGTTTGAAATGAAGTCACGTGACAGAAAAGAGTAAATACTGATAGATTTATATCTTCTTTTCCAACAGTTATCTATTTCAATTACAAAACATCATTACAGTTCGCATTATGATGATGAATCGATGTATAAATGTTAAAATCTATGACAATATGCTTTTGAATCAAACATCAAACGAAGTAGCCTTTTCCAATGACATGGTAATAGTATGTGCAGTTTACTGTGATATCCGCGCGAGGTTAAATTTTTTTTTTTCTTTTTTTTTTATTCCACTCGAATTATGCAAACATTCCACTCGAATGATGCAAACACGACAACACGAGGTGATAATTAATTTACGTAATAGATCACGCATTAGAAACAATCATTATAACATGATATATATATTTGAGCTTTTAATTTAAACTATCGCGGGAGAGTTAATATTACTACTAAAATAATATAGCTACTTCAATGGAGTACAATTTATACAATACTTGGCTCATTTAAATCTTAGTATAATTTCTTCAAAATAAACAAAGTTTTTTTTCTTTGGGGGGGGGGGGGGGGAGGGTGTAATCTGTTAAGTTGACATCAGTGTTCATAAGCAGATCAGTAGAATGTATAATATTTTTCTTTATAAATAGTTAGATTTCAAAAAACGTTTCCTGCTGTTAACAAAACACAGACACTCGAAAACGAAATTCATCACCAATAGATCTATGACACAATGAATATATACGTCTGTAAAGTTCTATATGATATTGATGTTCTCTTATAATGGTGTTGAAGTAGCACGAGCAATCCGTGCAATAAAAATCCTAGTGAATGTTATCATTTTCAGGAATATCTTTGCCATGCACAGAAATGTGGCGAGTGCTTTTGCCAAACAGCGTTAAAAACACCTCACACTTTAGGTCAAGGCGATAAAATTGTTATATCAACTTTTAACCATTGATTTTATATACCGCAAACATGGACAAACAATCAACTCACCGTTTGAGGAAAATTGAACGTTCCTCGGGGAATATGGACAGCTACCAAGAACGTTTATAACACAACTATTAAGAGACACGATAATAAAATGTTAATCTTCCTTACGGCATATAATGTAGACATGAACGATGTGCTCATTGACAAAACCATTATATATTTCTGTTCTTTTAGAACTCTTAGTGTGTAATCTCTACACTCTGTCACTAACAAAGAAACACTAATTTCTCAAACATTGCTACAGTGTTATTTCAAATGAGTCGGTTAATTAATTAAGGAGAAAACAGCCTGTAATCATCATCCAAATGAAGTTAATCAACGCTAACAGAATACTGGTTCTATAACAGGATAGTTGAGAACATGTAATAAACAATGAGAATATTGATGAGACTGAGCGCCCTCAAGGAGCAGCGATAAATCTGAAATATGTTCTAAATCCGGTGCATGTAAACGTGCCTTTTACCCGGCTGTTTTCGTACAATGTCATTGCAGGTCCTTATGTAATAGTTTAGTCAATTGTTGTTCATTGTAAGGATCACTGTGTATATTCAATTACATATTTATATAATGATTCTGGAAAGTCGAGGGTCAGGAGTGCACCTGGCACGGTCTGGGGTTCGTGTCATTGCAGGAAGACCTTATTGTAGCTTACATACTTTAGGTCGTGCTCTGGTTGAGTTCAGGTTCACGATAGAGTAGGCGGAGACCACCAGTTCCTGCCGATCTGAAAACTTTTCTATAAATACATTATAAATTGTATTCAATAAAAGCACTTGAATATTACCGAACTTTAACTAAAGGGAAGTAAATGCAACAACATCTGCTATGTAAAGCTATATTTTGTTATCTCCCTTCATCTGCCACGCTCACTTCATCACATTGAAAGTTTTCTAGCATTCTCTAATAGTTTTTCATATGTTTTAGCAGTTATATAACAGTTTTGGCTCTGCACGTACTTGATACTTGAAAGTATACAAATCTAACCTTTAATATCAAATTATTTACCATTATAGTGTTTCGCTAGTATGTAAATGAACTGCTTTTTGAGTCTGATTGTACTTTTATTCATGTTGTTCGATGTCCAATTGGGTTGTACGTTGTATGAAACAGATTTGAGATAAGGGTTTACATTGACTTTTAACATTTTCCTTCTTCCAAATTCCTGCGAACTTTCCTTCTCTATGTGACTTTGTCTTTTTTCTCATACAATTCTACTTACATTAATTCTAAAAGTTTTCAGTTTGGAACTATAACTTAAAGCATGCTTATTCATGCTTATTTTCATGAAAATTTTGAAAATATAATTAAAAGTAATATATTGTGAAAATAACAAAGAAAATAATTTTCACATTGCAAACGGCACTTACAATCCACGTAAATTACCGAAAAAGATGTCGAAATATACATTAATATCGCTTACTGTGTTACACAGGCGCTAGTCACATAATCAAAAATTTTACATAATCGGTCTATATACAACATGTATGTATATAAAGATATAAGGCCCCAAACGTAACAAAAACATCATGCGGAACAAACAAGAACACTACTGCAATAAAAGACCAGATCACGGTTATCTCTTTCTGGTCGCCATCTGAAAGGATCAATCCAAGTGCCAACGCTTTTTATTTCATTAAAATCCCTCAAATAGCAAAGAAATTGGGAAAAGTTTCGCAAAATGCCATTATTTTCAATTCATGTCGTTTTCGACGTCCAATCTATTCATGTATACAAACTTATTTTCATGAAATATTGACGAACCTACGCCAGGAGTTGTAATATTTATTCTACCCTGTGACAATAAAATATGATATAATGATATTTGACACGGTATTCAGCTGATCAATAATTATTGGAAAAAAATGACTCTGCGGAATATTATTCTGAAGGTTTCGGGTTTGAGTCAAGCTGCATAATTATATCCTCACTCTGCGATATAGCTATAGCAAAGATATCTTTACATATTTGTTTTCAATGTCATATTTTATTGACTTAGTTACATTAACATAAGCAATGCCCCAGTGAAACTTGTGTATCTATTGCCAGTGACTGGTGAACCCTGGCAACACGATAGTCGCACCCATACCTCATCCCCCGCATTTAACTGTGTTACCACGGTAACAGATCCTTGTTCCGGATATCCACCGTTTCCATGGCCATACGCACGTGCTAGAACATTTCCGTTCTTAACAAGATCGGCGTGAATCAACGGCTTGGATCCGCCGTCTAGAACAGAGGTGGAAAATATATAAAGACCAGCTGTCGGTGCAACGAAAAGTCCATGATGTGAGTGGTAACCATTGTTAATGTTTAGAAGAACTGTTTCAAATACGACTGTTTGGTTAATACCAGAATGAGGGACAACACTGCCTGCACCAACCACCGCATGAAACGCAACTGCCTCTCCCTGGTCTAACACAAATCTGCTTTCTCTTTTGTCACCAAATTCTTAAAAGGAAATACAAAAATGTACATGTATAAATATATAACGTCGCCCTTTCTTGATCAACTTGCTTTTCATGTTTAAAAAAAATAACAAAAGAAATAAAATTCATAAAATATTTAAAGAAAGTATATCAACTTTGAAAGATAAATAAAGGAACATATCCGACTTTAAAAAAAATTTTCTGTCCATTACATGTACCATGAACCACTTTTCCGGTAATTTCCCTCACTTTTTTGTATTTACGGATGCAGCAGACGATAAAATGTGCCAAAACTCTACTGTGAATCGAAAAATCCGCGCCGAAAACCAACAACAGAGTTTGCTTTTCATTATCTTACAATCAAGAATGTGCTTAACTGTTTTTGTGTAAACACACAGCGAACTTTCATTTGTTAGTATATATGTTGTTCTAAACTCATACTTCATAAATAAAATGACGACGAATGAACAAAGCAGACAGTTAAACATTTCAACTTTCTCACTTACTGTCAAATCCACAATAACGTAACTTTTAGCCTGAGGATATTATGTTGCGGTTATGTGCAGCTTTGGATTTGGAACGGTAATCCATTCAAAGTTTAAAGGATTTCAATATCAAAATACAAAAATCAAGCTTCTCAATTACAAAAGTTTGCACAGATGTACCTTTTGAACTTAAATGTTCTAGCTTTATGGGGAGCGTTGGCCTAGTGGTTAAGTTGTCTGCCTCTCAACCCAGAGATCATTGGTTCGAACTCTACTCGGGTCACGGCCATGTTTCTTCATATGACACCAGTACTGGTTGGTTCCAGGAAGCGGACTCGAAAGTGATAAATTTAAAGTACTCCATCGACACATATTACTAAATCAATATACCAACCAGTATGAGGTGAAGCTGACTGTGGAACATCTTTCTTTCTATCAGTGTTTGCACCAACGTCAGACTCATGTTTTAACTGTTGCACGTGCTGGGCTTCCAAAACGTCAATCTTTTCCTTAATAGTGTCAAGCTCGGTCACCAGTGACTTTATGACGTCATCTTTCTTATTGGATGCGGCTATTTCATGTTTAAGTTCAGCCGATAAATCTGCGTTTATTTTTTCATATACCGCCATCTTCTCTTGTAGTTGGTTGTAATTCTCATTTGAAGTTTTAACTAATAAAAAACAAGCAGACAAGACAAAAGTTAGAAACATTTGGACTAAACATGTTTAAACATACATGTATCTTCGCCTCATCTAAAACGAAAGGGCGATGGAAAGCGGGCATAATTCAACCTTCCGTCTATTTCTGTCCATTGCCGGGTCAAAGCGATTATTTTTATACGGTGCCAAAAACGGTGGTCAATATGTACATCAGGAAGTTAATCGGAACACCTCGGGCGACTTCTTTGGTCATTTTAAGGGGTTGTCGGATGACTCAAAGTATGGCAAGGCCATTAGCGGGTTTTCTTTATCATTTGAATACAGTGTGTTTTTCCCGTAGGTTTGAAAGTTCCCGTTATAACTCGTGCACAGAAACCGTGGTTGCAATTGACCAGTGAATCATACATACACCATCGTTTATTAAGTGAGGAAGCAGGTGTACAGCGTTTTTCTGTTCATAGAGTTTTATTACCTTTCCAAATACATGTAGTAATTTTGAAAATGCGAATATGTGTGAATTTAGGGTAGGGATTTGGGATAGGTGTATTTTATTACGTGTACTAGAGTGAACGCTTACATTTTCATGTTACCAAAATACAGGTATATGCAAAACAGTTATTTGAAATTCTTTACCTTCACATTAAATAATCAAGGTATGTTTGCACAACTGCTTTCATTTCTAAGAAACAACCTCAAAAAGTAGCAAAAAAGTAAAGAAAGGAGTATATTGTATGTCATGCAAAACACTAAATTACTAAAACTAATAATTGCTAAATTGCAAGCGAAGCAAAAGATGGTTCAGATATTTGGAAACTGTAACAGGACACCAAAATAAAAATAAACCTTTGAGAAATAAAGACTCTTCTGGGGCATTATAGGTCTTTAAAGAAGGTACGGTTCTTGTGGCTTTACACTAACCTTCAAACCATAATTTATATGTAATCATGTGCATGCCTTTGGAGCTAGGTGACTGTTTCCATCTCCGCAAATATAAATATAAATAAATTTAGCAAAAAGTGATAACCTTTATGTTCCAAGTCATTTAGTCTGTTTAATATGTCCTTGAAGTTTTCGTGTTGCTCTGCATTCCCTTCGCAAACAACACAGAACACTACCAAGCCAAGTAACGTGAAAGTTCCACCTAGTTTCATGATAATAATAAAATAAATGTGGAATTATTTCAGTTTTTTAACAGTTTCTCACTATCTCTTATCTATTTAAGATAAGCTCACTTGGCCTAAAATAAGCTGATAATGACATTGACTTTATTTTTATAGAGTTCTTCTGCGATACCTATCCATCATGTTTGTAAATCTTATTATATGTCAATAAAAATTTAGAAAAGTGGAACATCACTTGAGTTCTCATTTATCTGTTGAAAAAAACACTGGACTACGGAAACGTGAAAGGGCCTCCAATGAATGAGATCATGATGTCGATGATTTTAATTCAATTAAATTAGACGCTTTAACACAAATCAAATTATTTTATTCACAAACATTAAAAAGAACACGTTTATTTCGCCAAACCTATTCTCGATATGTTTTAAGTTTTTGTCTAGACGAAATGGTATCAGTTCGTCTTTTGTAAAACATTTGTTTTTGTTTTTTTTCACAAAAATTTGCCTAGACAAAAAACGTTTTGAAAAACATGATCTAGTCTTTGCGAACAAAAAACCAGACATCTTACACCTCGTGATCGGACTAAACAGAGGCCATTTAAAATGTATTCACTTCATACAATGACTGCCACCCTTTAACCATTATAACAATCGCAACCTTTCAGCCCTTTTCGTCAATCTTCGGATAAGGACATGATTATGAGTAATTGTCGAGTTGTTCTAATTGGTCTTACTACACTAAATATCACACTCGAAACAAGTTGGCACTGACATCGAAGATGGAAATTCATTAGATAGTGAATATTGAGCTAGCTTTGAACTTCGAGCTAGCTCGATGATCGAAATAAAAATATCAAAGCAGAATTTCAAGCTATTCTTGAAAATTCTATCAAAATAGCTTTGAATTTCGACTAAGCTGTAATATTTTTGTTCAACTACTTCGAGCTTACTTTGAACATCTATTTAACTGAAAAATCAAAAGTTAAAATTTTCCAACTAGATTAATTAGTATTATTGTTATAACTTTAAGCTGACTAATGATAATATATCTAAATCTCTCGGGCTGTGTGCCGTATATACAGTATATACAGTGGAGAATGGAAACGCGCACGAATAACATTATATAGACTGTCAACTAAGAATGCACATAAAACTAGATTAATGCGTTTTTTATTATTTTTATGTCAAACTTATTAACCTCGCTGATTTCAATTATAACTATTTCTGTTAGGAAGCATTCGCAAGAGGTGTGTCTGTTAACGGTGTTTGATCATTTGGACCGTATATGTCACGGAATGTCACTTACATAATAAAACGCTATGACTAGCATATCTTTTATTACGTATTTTTTACTTAAAGGGAAGTAAATGAAACTATATATGTCAAGTAAAGCTACTTTTATTATTGCCCCTCATCTGTCAGTGCACTGTATTCAAGTTTTAGTGGAATTTCTCCTTTTTTATTCCCCATCTTTTTCTTGTTGTTAAGCACCAGACTTCTCCATTTGTACCTTGATAATGATTCGCATGATTACTAAAATAGTATAGTTCAATACTTTTCATGCACAATGATATTGTGTTACATGTATAAAATTGCTGTAACGACACAGTTATGACAATTGAAATCGTCGATTTAATGCTACGCATGCCTTTTTTATTTATATCATTTTCCGTTCTCCTTCTATTCTAATTTCGGTTTTTCTTTAACACTTAACCTACCAATATTTATTACATGTTCACTAAAAATTTCTATGTCTCTCCAGTGACAACTTTTATTTCAATAAAATCACATTGGTAAAACAAAATAATAATAATTTAAAAAACATTCATACAAAGAATAGAAATTGAAACACTATTTTTGAATAACAATACTGTACCCATAAGCAATAATTATTGTACAATTACTTTGTTTGTATGTATATTCTTTTTATGTATTGACCATTTCCCACTGCTTATAATTTTATATATAAATTGGCATGCATTATATTGCAGAATTTAATATTTTGTAATATGTGCCTTCCAAATAAAGAGTATGTCCTGTTCTGTTTTATTCATAATAATTTCACTTTTTATTATCATTTTGACCCACCTGATATTTCAATTGCGCCGCATGTTTTTCTGGTAACCACTTGATACCGGTATACATGCGTGAATATAAACGATTAATATTCTCATTTCACGTCTTTACTTACTTTCTGATATGGTATTTATACAACTTAATTGAATATTCATTTCAATGCATGTACAAAACTTATGTCAATTTGTTTCCTGTTCGATTTGATAACCCCCCTCGATAAAATTTGCATGCGATACAGACTTTTTATCTCGATCATTGTTAACAGATAGAACAAAAGAAGAAAGAAATGTTTGGGGAAAAAATTAAGAATCAGGCTATATCTTTTTGCCTACTTGATGATTCTTAATCGTTTCTTCTTTTCTCTTCTATAAATTCATCTTTCTCACCTTAGGTTCTCATATGAAGTGCGATAATACGCCAATTTCTCTGTCTTTTTTCTGTATTCAAATTCATGTTGAATATTCAACAACGTTTTTTTACTACATAATATCCTTAAAATGGAAATAGCCTCTATTATGGTTTAATGTTGCGTAAATAAAAGAGCACACGCGTATTGTTTTAATATCAGTAGCGTGAGAATAAATGGTGTGATAAGGATAATTGTAATTTTCAATATATCAAGTAAAAGTTAACCTAAAATAAGTGAATTCATAGATATAAAAACAAACAATACATTATTTATATATTTTAGAAACCGAAAGTACAAAATACCAACCTGTTGACACTTAGTCGGATTTGTTTAAAATTGTACATCAGTGGGCATATTTAAATTAAAAATGGTTGTCAGACATATTTTCAATCATAATTGTACTGAACAGACTTTATCTTCGTTTGGATGTCAAATATATACATTAGTTTTACAGTACCGAGGATTACACTCTGTGTTTCTGACGTGGTAAAAGTATTAACTCTGAGGTGATTATAGATAATAGCCGAGGACGTTCCAATTGGCCTAATTTAAGTCCAGAGTTATGGTTCTTGTGCAAGGGATCTACAGTACAACTTTGACCCGATATACACGTGTGTAAAACCTTCTCAGACAGTATCAATCAAATATCAGGTATTTCTTTAGGAATTGCAATAAATAAACCTTATTGTTGAATAAGTAGTTATATGAATAGTATTATTATAAAGATCAGTACCCGCAGGTTATCGCCAAAAGTAGATAAGTATTTTTGCCCGTTATGAAAAAAACCAAATATCAAGGGAATCTTATGAGAAACTGTTATCGGCCAGACGATAACGATCGACACGGTTCAGGCACATAACAGAAGCAATCGGCTGCACAAATTTCAGCAGTGGAACCTTTTTGCGACGGACGCGCCCTCAACATCTTTACCTTGTCAATGGAAAAAAATCTTAAAAATACACCATTAATTGCTGATGGTTTTAACCAAAAATATTTTTAATGAGACATATCCAAGAGAAATAAAAATTGAAATACTAATGACTTATATTTTATTGTCTATATGCCAACTATGATATAACACGAAGCAATTCTAACATTCTCGCATGTATTATGTATTATGCTTGAAGTTTATTAGAATGTTATTTTAGAACAATTTCGTTCACAGTTTTTTCGTTTTGCAAATAAATCGAAAAGGACACTTATTTACAAGTTTGACCAGAGTTTTGAGGCATAAATTTTATTCTGCATTTAAAAATTTGGACGTGTTCTGCTTGAAAGTAGAAAATCTGACTGATATCAGATTGGGACACCTAAAATAGATTTCTCTTAAAATCTTGAACTTGTATGGAACAAATTGTCTCTGTTATATCTTTTGTGTTTCGTTTTTTTTTCTTCTGAAAAAGCCTTGCATGTCCGTCGCATTCAGCACTTTCTTTTACAATCACACTATATATCAAAGTCTTTGATATTTAGTGTGATTGTAAAAGAAAGTGCAAGATGGAGACTTTTTAATGTGACTTTATTATTTAGAGGAACCACTCACACCTTTGCTTTTTATACTGTTTGTTAATGATGTAAGCGATTATTAAGATTTTAATAATTTGACAGATATTGACCTAAAGCAACTTTCTGTATATCTGTTGCTTTTGGTCCATAACGTTTTTAATAACTACAAATAAAACAATGACCAAATTCTATGAAAAGATGTTTTAGTTTATTATACCCCCAAAAACGAAGTTTGGGGGGTATATAGGAGTCACCCGGTGGTCGGTCGGTCGGTCGGTCGGTTGGTCGGTCGGTCGGTCGGTCCAGACGTCCGTTGCATTTTCCTTGTCCGGAGCATAACTTGAGGACTAATGGTTGGAATTCAATATAACTACATACAATGGTCAAGCACATTGAGAGGAAGTGCAGTGCACAAGAACCATAACTTTATATTGACTAATTACAGAGTTATTGCCCTTTGTTACTTTTCCTTGTCCGGGGCATAACTTGAAAACTACTGGTTGGAATTCAAAACAACTTCATACAATTGTCAAACACATTAAGGGGAAGTGCAGTGCACAAGAATCATAACTCTATCTAAAGTAATTACAGAGTTATTGCCCTTTGTTACTTTTCCATTGCTTTTTTTTTGTCCGGACCATAACTTAAAGACTAATAGTTTGAATTCAATATAACTACATACAATGGTCAAGCACATTGAATGGAAGTGCAGTGCACAAGAACCATAACTCTATCTTGACTAATTACAGAGTTATTGCCCTTTGTTACTTTTCCTTGTCTGGGGCATAACTTGAAAACTACTGGTTGGAATTCAAAACAACTTCATACAATTGTCAAACACAATAAGGGGAAGTGCAGTGCACAAGAACCATAACTCTATCTAAAGTAATTACAGAGTTATTGCCCTTTGTTACTTTTCCATTGATTTTTTGTCAAGCACATTGAGAGGAAGTGCAGTGCACAAGAACCATAACTCTATCTTGACTAATTAAAGAGTTATTGCCCTTTGTTACTTTTCCTTGTCCGTGGCATAACTTGAAAACTACTGGTTGGAATTCAAAACAACTTCATACAATTGTCAAACACAATAAGGGGAAGTGCAGTGCACAAGAACCATAACTCTATCTAAAGTAATTACAGAGTTATTGCCCTTTGTTACTTTTCCATTGCCTTTTTTGTCCGGACCATAACTTGAAGACTAATGGTTGGAATTCAATATAACTTCATACAATGGTCAAGCACATTGAGAGAAAGTGCAGTGCACAAGAACCATAACTACATCTTGACTAATTACAGAGTTATTGCCCTTTGTTACTTTTCCTTGTCCAGAGCATAACTTGAAAACTACTGTTTGGAATTCAATACAATTTCATACAGTTGTCAAGGACATTAAAAGGAAGTACAGTGCACAAGAGCCATAACTCCATTCTGACAAAATACAGAGTTACTGCCCTTTGATACTTTTCCTTGTTAGGAGCATAACTTAAAACGTACTGGTTGGAATTCAAAACAACTTCATACAATGACCAAGCACAATAAGAGGAAGTGCAGTGCACAAGAACGATAATTCTATCTTCAGTATTTATAGAGTTATTGCCCTTTGTTCCTTTTCTTTGTATTTCTGGATTTATTACAGAGTAATTCAATTAAACTTCATTGAAAGGAAATGCAACATATAAGAACCACAACTATCTTTAATTGCCCACAACCATAACTCTATATTTCAATTCTTTTACAAGGTATTCTGTTACAAGTAACATCCTCATTTCCGAAGCACTCTTGTGGGGTAATAATCACATTTAGTGATAGTTCTAGTTGAATCATGTTCTTATTATTTTACATCAAATAAGAAGAGGTTGTGGTAAGAATACCTATTATATCTTGTCATATAAAATAGGGGCATACAAATATTATTTTATTAAAATTATCTTGATAGAAATCTAAACATTTGTGAAAATTGTCGAGAAAGTCTATCATGCCGATTTCAAACTATAATCGTTTTTAGTTGTTCTCTATCCAATTCCACACAATTCACAGTAAAAATATGCATAAAACTTTAACTTTTGCTTAATTTCAATTTTTTTACAAAAAAAAGTTTAAAAAAATCAAAATCTGGCCAAACAACAAAAAGAAATTGAGAGAAAAAAAAACACCTCATATGGGGTTTGACCCCACGCCCTATCAAAACTCTGTGTGAATACTCTTTAGAAAGGAGATTCTGCATAAGGCATCCAATACCTTAATAACAATAATGATAGTTCTATTTTGTGTGACATTTTTCTACAACAATGTACGCTATTACAATTAAATGTTTATAACTGAGTGTTCAGAATTAAAATCTAGGTCTTTCAGAGTTATTTTATATCTTTAATCTTGATATGAGTTATTTTCCCATTATACAAAGACGGTTGCGTGACCAGGATATTCAAGATTGGAATTTTAGTTTGAATGCATCAAGCCAATAAGAATAGTATGCACAATTAAAAAAGCTTATAGTGGTAAAACAAAATTTAATGTCATTGAACACCTTGAATATAAATTATCATTTATCTTATTTTATTTGAATTTCTGAATTCCATTCGCCACATTTGTCGCCATTTTGGCTCATTTATATTTATCTTTTTCCTTCCATTTCTATTTATACAGTGATTTGTCATCCTATTGATTGTGTTGATTTTTACTCAGTCTGTTGAATGCGAATGTGTTCTCAAGTAGCGTTGAGAGTATGAAAATTACCAGGAACTGAAAATAAAAGTAAGCAAAAAAAATTAAAAAATAAAACTTTCAAGGATATGAAATAGGGTCACATCACTCACGGAGCGAAAACATTACCACTACAATAGATACAAAATGATCAATTGCATAGCTGGTAAATAAGTTGGGCAATAAATTGTATGCTTTTATATAAGGATTTTCGACACCCCTATTTGTCAATATCGATGTAAACAGATAATGTAACGAATAGCGAACTCGAAATACACGTATTTCGTTTTTTTCCATCATATTAAATAACATGACGTATATTTTTATTAGCTGCATAATTGTGAAAGGATTCGGTTAATGGATGACTACTGAAATATGAAACTCAACAACTTTGTAATATTTTCAGAAAATAGGTTGTCCTGAATACGTGTTTTAAAAATGAATAAATAATTGGATGACTTTACTGTAATATGAAACTCAACTAACTTGTAATATTTTCGAAAACTAGGAGGTCGTGGAAATAAATAAATAAGTAAATAAAATGAAAAAAAAAAGAAAATATACCTATTGTTGTCTATGCTTGTTAGAAATATAAAGCATAGAGATGTCAAAACGGGAAGAAATAGTTTACTTCTTTAAACACATTGTTTTAGCTTTTCAATCATTTTTCATTATACTGTATAGATCTAGGAGTTATCTCCATTTGGGGTTAGATAATATTTTCGTTAATTAATTAGATCAAAATCAAAAACAAGCTCTACATTTAAACTGCATAAAAAATCTAAATGCGGAATGATGAAACATTCATGATATAAACTATTTTAGCGTTGAAAAACTAAATAGGATGTCGACGTGTATATCCTATTGGTTTTCAAATAATTTTCGAATCATTTACTGACGTTTAAATCATTTGTACATTCATATCTAATCACATTAAAAAGTAAGCACAGATTCACTTATTTAGAAACTTATTTTTAGCTCTTTGGCCATTACATACGCCTTACTATTCTAACATCTCAATAATCATAAACTAAACGTATAGATTAACATGTTCCGCAATTAACTTCTGCTGTTGTTTAAGGTGTCTGTCTCTCAACCAAGGGATCATGGGCTCAAGCCCTTCTCGGGTCACGACCACGTTTCTTTATATGACACCAGTACTGGTTGGTTCCAGGAAGCGGACTCGAAAGTGATTGATGTAAGTTGCAAGAACTTGTTTTGCAATCGAGTCTCAAGCTAAGACGTTTGACCTCATTTATGACGCTTGCGTATAACATTGTATGTCATTAGGACCCAAAATCCCAAGACGGTCTCACTAACATTCAGAAATTTCAAGGTCTCTTTTGAGCATATATTTAGTATTCCATTTATTTCTAATGCATTGCTATTAATTAGATTTTTTTATCTAACTTAAAGCGGTTTAATCGAAATAAAATATTCAAAAGTAAACCATGTATCCAAGATAAAAGCATGATAAAAAGAGAATTAATCAGGATAAAACGGATACATTTTTGTTATCGGGATCCCGACATATAACACTGTATTCTCTTTTTATCGTTTCTATTGTAATTTGTTATGGGGCGTCCAAGGCTGAATGGATTAGGTAGTTGGCTTCACACCGCGATGGTAACTATCCAGCTAGCTTACGAAACGTCGGTGGTTCTAGTCAGGTGCCTGATTGTGCCTGAAATAATGCACGTGAGGTTTTCCTGCACCAGTAAACCTGGAAAGTTGCCATATGACATTATACTGTTTGGTGCGACGTAAATCCAAAACAGAACAAAAATGTTTGGTGATGGTCCTTTGTATGTTTGTTTATTTTATTGTGAAGGTTATAAGAAAATATTTAATTTAGACATACTCGCTCTTAAATGACAAATGAATGTTTTTTAATGAGGGGATAGAGTCCTCATCTCCTAATAGACAGGATTTTATAGTATGGACTGTGCAGTTGTCCCACCATAAACTCACTCAGCCTATTTAAATTATCATAAAAAATCTATAAATGTATGCTGTGTTTTACATATGTCTTTTAATCTCATCATGTAAAGTTGGGATAATAATAGATAAGGAACACATATTGCTTCAAGTTTATATGCGATACATTCTATTGTTATTTGAATTTCAATACATATAATTTCTACGGTATGAATATGGTAGTTTATAACACGACTTGCTAAATGTCAGACTTTTATAAGTTACATTTTGAATAATAATCATCGTTATCAAAATATCATATTTATAGTTATACTTAAAACTCAAACACTTTTATAGATATACAATAGTTAGGTTATTAATAAAACAATCAGGAACAATGTTAAAGAATTTTCGCTTTTCAAACTCAAGTATTGTCCTAATATCAGATAACAAGTTTGTTCAATAAACTGGATATTACTTTAGAATGCGTTTCTAAGTAGCTATGAAAGTTACTACTTTTTATACTTTCTGTTCACTGAGACAAGATTAGGCGGGTTTCCAGTGTGCTTATAAACATCTGACTTCGGCCCGTGACCGTACTGATACGGATTAGGTTTTGTGATCTGCGCTATTGCTTTTTCAGGTTTGCCCATATAATCAGCTGAGACTTGATACCTATCACCAACGTCACGTTGTAATGCGTCGTTAGCTTTCATATGATTGGGTAGAAAACGTCCTTTGTTATCACGGAATTCATTGCCTGCCATTTTGCAACCTGGTGAACTGGTAAATAAATGTAAATAATACAATATAATTTAAATTAAAATGCACTGAGGTTATTCTGATAATCGTTTTCATAGCTTCACATTTCTGTTTAAACAGAAACAAACAAAACGAACTATAAAAGTATATCAACTGTTGTCATCACATCAATCAAGTACAATGTTAATGATACATTGTTTTGATGATATAATGTTTTATAAACTCCAACAAACATAACAAACGTAAACAGGGTAAAAGTGGTGTTTCTTGACTTGTGGCTTTGTTCACAACGTAAAATCTTAACAAATTATCCCACGAAACTGCTAACAGACAGACAGACGGACGACCATGTGAAAAATATTAAACGCTGAAATTCTTTTGGGCGTCTAAGAATTGTAATTAAAGCTTTTAAGACAGCACCGAAATTGCAAATTAATAACTTTAAAACAACCAGTTCTATTAACAAATTACGTAACAAATTACCTGTTAATGACAAATGCACGTCTCACCTTGTCTGCCTGTCGATTTAAATCCGTCAATGATAAATATGGAAAACCTTGATGTGATCGAACACACAAGTAAACCGAAAAACAAGTTTCTAACACTAGATTTACCCACTTTGGAGATGTTTGTTACTTGTGTCCGCATGATCTGCATAAAGTGGTTTATATACCGTCTAAGTTACGGTCATGTGATTATAATTTTCGAAAAACACACGCACAAAAAATCAACTTTAAGTTTACCTTAACCTTGTTTTATTTTTATCTCTACTCGTATATTTTAATTTCAATGTAATCATACATGTAGTAAATGAGCATTTTGTATGGAAGTGAAAATAAAAACTTTGATAACATTTTGGCTACTTTTACGACACATTACTGCACATTTAACGCAATTTTTGTAAGTTGTTAAACATTTTATATAATCTTAATCTATTATTAAAACAGTATCAAACAAATATTTGCCATTTCTCTAATGAATTAAAAAAAATTATCATATATTTCTGATACAAAATGTGCCATTAAGCTGTTTAAATCGTTTATCTTTTTTCTTATTATGCTATGTATCTAATCACTGTTTATCCCCGTGCAAATGTCTTAAAAGTATATGTTCAAATACTTGTTACATTTTAGAGAAATCCGATATATTCACAGACAATTTCAAAATAATACAATATACAAGAAATGAGACTTCTATACAAGTAACAAACAAGACTATATAAGCACCGGCGCATATAATAGTATAACTTTTACGTTTTCAACAAATTTGTGAATATAATTATATTGGTGAAACATTAAGAGTAGAAACGGTTTTGATGACCTGTGCCGGTAAAGTCAAGTATAATGCAAATCATATATTCAGAAAATAAAGAACATATTTACAAGATCCCAAAATTTCAGGAAATAAAGATAAGGGAATGATTACGAACTTTTTCTCGTTTATCATAAAACAAGAGTTATTTAATCTCATTTGGTATATTTAAAAAAGTTATATGACTTCACTATAAAACTGAGATTGCTATTACAAAAATATAATTTTAAGGCCTATAATGAAAAAGATAATGAAAAAGAAAGACAGAAAACTGCCATGTTTACTATAAATATACGCATGAAAAACACCAGTCCAGAGGAAATAGCCAGAATGTTTAAATTTGGGAGTTTCAATGCCCTGTTAAGAACACAGCGACTGTACGTATCTTACATGTCTTACTAGACAATTGTGATGTCAGACGAAAGGTAAAATATCGAAAGAGATTGTCGATCTTTCCTTTTTTTAAAAAAAACGCTCAGAATTACCTAAAGAATGATGGATAATACGAACAAGCGATCATCATAAGTAGCATTTCTTTACTTTAATGAATGTGACCGGGGATAAAAGGTCAATATTGTGTTTGTGCTAAACAAGTATTCTTCCTGTAAGTTTCCAAGAGGGTAATATTGAACGGAAGTAGCAGTTGCTTGTTATTGTATAACATGGTATACATCGAAGTATATACGCTTGCAAGAGAAGATGCAAATTTTTTCTTGATCTACTGAAAATTCTATCAAAATAGCTTTGAATTTCGACTAAGCTGTAACATTTTTGTTCAACAACTTCGAGCTTACTTTGAACATCTATTTAACTGAAAAATCAAAAGTTAAAATTTTTCAACTGGATTAATTAGTATTATTGTTATAACTTTAAGCTGGCTAATGATAATATAAATAAATCTCTCGGGCTGTGTGCCGTATATACAGTGGAGAATGGAAACGCGCACGAATAACATTATATAGACTGTCAACTAAGAATGCACATAAAACTAGATTAATGCGTTTTGTTATTTATATGTCAAACTTATTAACCTCGCTGATTTCAATTATAACTATTTCTGTTAGGAAGCATTCGTAAGGGGTGTGTCTGTTTACAGTGTTTGATCACTTGGACCGTATATATTACTGAACCTATATGTCACAACGTATATGTCAAAGGTGTGGGACATATTCCGCCGAATTAATCACAGATGTCATTATATGCCATATACGTTTCTGCAATTTGGAAGTAAATGCCTGACCGTATATGTCACTCATTCTTTTATTTTTACTTCTGTGTCAATACACAGCTACTTGCTTTGTCGAAAATATGTGTAACATATTTTTGACACTTGAATAAAATGTCGACTTTGCATGCCCCCCACTCTGAGAGGGAGGGGTGATTTAAACTTTTTTTCTTGTTCGCGCGCCTGTGCCTGCGTACATGCGATTGTTCGTCCCGGAATCCTAAGTGCTGTTCCATAAATAATTTAGTTAGGGTCATGAAATTTTACATTGTAACATTGGTCAGCATTATGTTATTGTGAACCTGAGGTTTTGTTTGTCGACGGTCAAGCCAGAGTTATTGCCCTTGACTTAGTCAAATCGGAAATCACGTGTAGCTTCAACAGTTTTAGGGGCATGGTCATGAAACATAACATGAATGTAGGTGTCCACCTGATGTTTAGCTTGTCGATTCCCGTAGTAATGCCAGTAAGTGTCCTTTACTTAGTCAAAATCAGCAATTTTCACCTGGGGTTTCGCTTTTCGATTCGGGCAGTCATGTCAGAATTATTGGCTTCTGTTTGCAGACCTCTATATGCAGTACATATGATATATGCGGATTAACAGGGAAATAACGTGGGTGATATTAGGAATTTGTTGTCTTACATATAAATTATTTTATAACACATAAAATACATTCATATTAACTGTGACAAACATCAAAAGCTCAATTGAAGATTGTATGGAGAAATAAAAAACAACTTTATTGATATTTGGGCTTTATCAAGCCATAAGTATAATACGAACAAAACTATGGTAATTTTGACAATAAGCACAATGTCACAATGAAAATGATTAATCTGCACAAACGATAAGAACTTTTGTAAGTTATCAGTCAAAGCTTGTGTCAAATGATACACAAATCTCCAGAAAGTATTTCCAGTTACCTGTCCGTAAAATAAAAGAACACCAAATACTCATAGAATACCCTCTAACGTTGCGTGTCTATTGATGAGTTGAGTTAAGGATGTTTATATAGCAATCTAACTGAAGAAACAAATCTCATATTTAGGATTAAAGAAAGAATTGAATTTTGACGATTCAGGTCACGTTTTGTATGGCTTTTTTTCTTTTTGCTTAATATGGCTGCAATAATATTTCTTCCAATGACATTTCTCCTCACCTTCATTGATTTCTTCGTGTGATACTTTTCCGTTATGAGAAAATTAAGTCATTATATTAATACATTTGACAATGAGTTTACAATTTGAATAGCTTTTAACTTTGAAAAAGTAAAGCTTCTGTAAAAAGAAACAAAAGACAATGTTGTTCTATTTATTTGATTCATTAGAAAAATATGACTTTAGTCTGTCCCTTCAAAAATTGAATATTTCATTTTTTATTAAATATAATAGCAAAATCATTTAAAATATTGTCATGTTATCCGTCAATATATCTTCTTTTTTTTCAAGAAAACAGTAATATGGTCAAAATGTTAAAATTGGACCTTATATTTGTTTCAATCAAAAACAATGTTATTCACTCTGGTGTTGGCGATCATCTTCTAGAAAACACGTTCCTATATTTGGTTTTCTGAAATTCTGTAAACCGCGACAATTGTGTTTTGACCACATTGTTTGGGAATTTGAACATGCTGACTATGAAGCATTACGTGAAGATATAAATACCTTTGCATTGGAAAACTGCTTAGATGCAGATGGTAACATATATGCCAATAACGTAATCAATCAGATACAAACACTTGCTAAAAATAACATCCCTAACAAATTGATTAAGGTAAGACCGTTAGATGTTCCATGGATGAAAAATCAATCAGAGTTAATATCCGTAATCGAAAACGTCTGTATAAAAAAGCTAGAATGACAAATTCACAATATTACTGACAAAGATTCAAATCCATTCGTAATGAAACAATATTATTGATACGGGAATTCAAGTCAAACTACTTTTGTAAACTCTCAAATAAACTGAAAAACCAAGAACCAGTGGCAAGGAACACAGGCGGATCCCAAGACTCTGAAATCTTTTATTTCATCAACAATTATAAGTAGCATTTCACCACTGACAGATCCCTTAAACAGAAATACTGTTTACACAAATAACGATAATGCAAATATTCTGAATAACTTCTTCGTAGAACAAATGTCTATTAACGATGAGAACAGAGAGCCACCTTACATAAGATCACCACATCCCTGTTTCAACGATATTGTGCTTAGCCCTTATGAAGTAAAAGATGTTCTTCTTTCGTTACAAATTGACAAAGCAGTAGGTCCAGATTGTATAAGTTATAGAATTTTACGCGAGGCTTCTCATGAACTATCTTTTGCCCTTGTGTGACTTATTCAATGCTTCTCTAAGATATTGTGAAGTTCCAATCAAATAGACAGAGGCAAATGTCACTGCAGTTCACAACAAGAGCACCGCTAGGCGGGGTGTTATATGCCCGAAAGTACTTTAGCTGTAGGTTGATTTATGCTTGAATTATTGAACGAAAACTGTTTCCAGTTTAAAGGTGATAGTAACCTTGATCTTTGACCTTGTGACCCCAAAATCAAGGGGTCTTATACCCAATATGAACAATCATCCTATGAAGTTTGAATACAGTAGGCCAAATGGAACTTTATGTTAAGTTATGCTCCAAAAACTATTTTCAGTATTTAGCTAATAATGACCTTGACCTTTGACCTTGTGACCCAAAAATCAATAAAGGTCTTCTACCCAATATGGACAATCATCCTATGAAGTTTGAAAACTGTGGGCCAAATGGAACTTAAGTTATGCTCCGGAAACCATTTTCAGTTTTACGGTTATAGTGACCTTGACCTTTGACCTTGTGATACCAAAATCAATAGGGGTCTTCTACCCAATATGGACAATCATCCTATGAAGTTTGAATACTGTGGGCCAAATGGAACTTAAGTTATGCTCCGGAAACCAAATTGCTAACGGACGGACGGACAGACGGACGCCAGGGGGTATAACATAATATGTCCGAAATTCTTTCGGGCATATAAAAAGGGCGATACATCTCTCCCAAATAACTATAGACCCATATCACTTTTGAACACTACAGAAAGTATTTGAGCGACTTGTATTTAAACGCATCTTAAACTTTCTTAAAGTAAATAATTTTCTGTCTACTACTCGGTCTGGTTATATCCCTGGTGATTCTACAGTAAATAAGATGGCCTTCATTTATGATACACTTTGTAGATGACTTGACAATGGCCTTGAAATTCGTGTGGTTTTCTTTGATATCAGTGAAGCGTTTGACAAGGTTTGGCATATAGGCCTCCTTTCGAAACTAAAGCACGCATGTATATTGGTTCAATAGTTACCTTACTGATAGAAAACAAAGGGTCATACTACCTGGCGCCTACTCATCACGGGCTTTTGTCAAAGCAGGAGTCCCTCATGGCTCTATACTTAGTTCCCTAATATCTTTTATCTTTATAAATGATATTGTTAATGAAATCGAATCTTTCATAAACCTCTTTACTGATTATACCAGTCTTTATGTTATAGTTGAACATCCTCACACAGAAGCCACACTACTTCAGTCTGACATCTAAAAAAATCTCTTAATGGGCAGAAAAGTGGTTAGGCACCTTCAATTATTCAAAATCGGAATCCCTACTTTTTACCAGGAAGCGAAATCGTCAGCATTATCTTTCATTGCATATGTTTAACCAACAAATTCCAGTAGTTTCTGAACACACATATTTAGGCATTTTTCTGTCTTCTGACTGCACACGGCACAAACATATTGCATACATAACTGATTATGCTTGGAAAAGGGTTAATATAATAAGTAAACTGAAATTCTCTCTGGGATCGCAAATCTTTGGAAATTATCTATATAGCATTCATTAGACCTATTTTGGAATACGATGATGTAATTTGGTGAAATTGTACCCACTATAAACTCGAACAGCTGGATAAGATTCAAAATGAATGTGCACGCATTGCAACTGATACAACCAAGCTTATCTCACTAGAAACACAAAATAATAATGTTTTACAATATTCAGTCGAACAAAACTCCAGATTATCTCTCATCATTAATACCAAATCCAGATCAATCCCGATACAGCTTACGAAACTCTGAAGATATCAGAGGAATTACATCAAGGACTACTCTGTACCACAATTCTTTCTTGCCATCAGTTATTCGTGATTGGAACAACTTGCCTGTTATAATACGAAACAGCCCTACAATATCTTCATTTAAAACTTTCCTAAACAAGGACAGGAAATATACACCAAAATACTTTTATACAGATAGTCGTAAACTGCAGGTCCTTTACACTCGGCTTCGAAGGAACTGCAGCGCATTAAATCACCACCTATTTTTGAAAACATTTCTCTTACCCCTTTTTGTAATTATGGGCAAATTGAAACTACCCAACATTTCTTTTTCGAGGGCTGTGCATACAATGCCGTCCGCAGAACACTCCTTCTTAACTTGCAAGACTTCAACATAAACCTACATAAACTTCTTTATAGTGACCCATCTCTTACATACCAGGACAACGTTATTATATTTACAAATGTACAAAATTATATAGAAAAAAACGAAAAGATTTACTTGAGCCATTCTTATTGAAACTATAATCCTCTCTCACCTTATTTCTTCTTTCCCCACTATTTCGTTGTCTTCTTTTTTATATATTCTTACATTTTAGACATCTTCTTGTAGTTAATCTATTCTATATAAGTTTATAAATATTTATATGTGTGTATAACTAATACTTATTCCCATGTCTAGTATATACTATTAACTTATTTAAGACAAACCATATAGTTCGCCAAAGGAGAAGAATTCTATAAGAATTGTCTTTCATTCTCATCCTTTTCCATTGTGTAAAAATATTTTGTTTGTTATGTATTTGTATGTACATTATATATACTTTAAGGAATAAATATGTTTAAACCAAAATGTTAAAATTATATAAATCATTGTTTAAAATAACCGCCAATTAATAGTATTTGTATTATTAATTCTTACATACAACATATTTATACAACAACCATGATATTCCGATGTATCCAGGTCCGCGATAGAGTAGACGAAAACCACAAATACCCTCCAATCTGAAGACTTTTCTATAAAATGCATTATAAAATACATTCAATTGTCTTACATAATAAAACGCTATGACTAGTTTATCTTTCATTACAAATTTTTTACTTAAAGGGAAGGAAACGAAACTATATACAGTATGTCAACTATTTTTATTATTTCCCCTCATCTGTCAGTGCACTGTATTCAAGTTTTAGTGGAATTTCACCTTTTTCCCCATTATTTCTTGTTGTTAAGCACCAGTCTTCTTCATTTATACCGGATAATTATTCGCATGATTACTAAAATAGTATTTTCATCAGTTCAATACTTTCATGCACCACCTATTGTGTTATATGTATAACAATGCTGTTATGACTATTGAAATCGACAATTTGATACTACACATGTATTTTCGTTTTCATTTTTATCATTTTCTGTTGTCCTTCTATTTTAGTTTCTGATTTTCTTTAACACTTAACCGATTAATATTTATTGCATGTTCACTAAAAACTTCTATGCCTTTTATTTCAATCGAATAATATTGGTAAATCAAAATAATAAAAAAGACACCATTCATCCAAAGAATAGAAATTGTAAATCTATTTTTGGATTAAGATCAGCTTAGAATTACTCATGTCGGACCGTCACACATTATACACAGTAAACAGAAATTTTCATCGCCGATTTTATCTACCTTCATCAACGTTAATAATACATCATCATAAACAACAACAACAGTAACAACAACAACAACAGCATCATCATTATCATCAACAACAACATCATTATCATCAATGATATATCGTCATCCACACCGCCTAGCTTTTCATTTTATCAGTAAGATTACTATTGTGTCCCATACAAAGCGATTGTCTGTCCGTCCCGGAATCTTTAGTGTTGCTCCATAAATAATCTAATAAAGGTCATGAAATTTTCATGAACGTTGGTCAGCATTATGTTATTGTGCACCTTTGGTTTCGCTTTCCGATTTGGGCTGTCATGCCAGAGGTAGTGAATTAAGTCAAATCGGAAATTGTCAACTTATGTCGCGTGTAGCTTCACCAGTATATAGACTAGGGGCATTGTCATGAAACTTATATGCATGTATGTTCATCTGATATCACATGTAACCAAAACAGTATTTGAGCTAGGGTATTAAAACTTAACGTGGGTATTACACAGACTATAAAGTTGTTTGCATTTGGTTTCGCTTGTCAATATCCCGCATTTATGCCACAGTTATTGCCCTCTGTTTGGTCAAAATCGGCAATTTTCAACTTTGGTCATTAACTTTTATATTAATGTTTGTAAGCATATATAGTGTTGTGCATGTGAGGTTTTGCACAGCAATGCCATAGTTTTTGTCTTTTACTAATTTATAATTTAAAAGTTTTACTTGTGTAGCTGGTTTATAGCAGAGTCAAGAAAACCTACAAAATTGTTGGTCAGCATATTATGTTGTTGTTCATCCAGGATTTCGATTAAAGATTTGATTAGTGATGTCATAGTTATAGCCCTTAACTCAGGGAATTTTGTATAAAAGATGGGTGGTGGGGGCATGTGTGTTATATGGTTTTAATAAGATTTATTGCAACTTTGAAGATATTTATTTTTTTTTAAGATATTAAATTTCATGATTTAATATTACTGTTTTACAAACTCATTTATTTATATTTTATAAATATCGAAATTCAATATAATTAGCATATATTTTCGGACCTAGTCATTCACTGACCGCCTCCGTGTCAATATGCTCAAAGTAGTGACAAATTACAATGTCGCCATTAAAATTTATTCAAAATGATATTTTCTTTTATGTTTATAAAACAATAACAAACAAAAATATTTTTTAATCATGAAAAAAACAAACAAACGATTTTGAACATTTTAATAAATCATTTGCTTCGTGTGTAATTTTACAGTGGTGAGCATGATAGGAGATAGTATGAATGTCGTTCTGTTCACTCCACATTTTATTATTCCTTAAACTATCAATCCATCGGTGTAATTTTCGAAATGATGACAGTATGCGTTGAAGTTGTTTCTAACAAAATGTTTGACATATTTTAACATGCATTGTAATGGTGGCAGTATATGTGCCATTAAAGCTCTAGCTCTCTTTCCTTGTGAATCACTTAGTATGGATGATACAATGACCTAATGGCTACGATGTTTGCCTCTCAACCCCAGGATTGTGGATTCAAGTCAAACTCGGGTCATAACTATATTTCCTCATCTGACACCTGTGAACAGTACTGGACCTAATGGCTACGATGTTTGCCTCTCAACCCCAGGATTGTGGATTCAAGTCAAACTCGGGTCATGACTATATTTCCTCATCTGACACCTGTGAACAGTACTGGACCTTATGGCTACGATGTTTGCCTCTCAACCTCAGGATTGTGGATTCAAGTCAAACTCGGGTCATGACTATATTTCCTCATCTGACACCTGTGAACAGTACTGGACCTAATGGCTACGATGTTTGCCTCTCAACCCCAGGATTGTGGATTCAAGTCAAACTCGGGTCATGACTATATTTCCTCATCTGACACCTGTGAACAGTACTTGACCTAATGGCTACAATGTTTGCCTCTCAACCCCAGGATTGCGGATCCGAGTCAAACTCGGGTCATGACTATATTTCCTCATCTGACACCTGTGAACAGTACTGGTTAGTTCCAGGAATCGAACTCTAAAGTGATTGATATAAAATGAAAGAACGTGTTTTGAAATCGAGCATAAATGAATATGTTTAAACTAATAGATTGTAGATTTATTAAGAGCCATAGAATCATTTTGTTCAAGCTGCAAGAAATATTAAAAAAAATATTTTAGTCCAAGACGAAAATATATACTTGTAAACAGGAATATTGCAAGACGATACTCACTAAATATGTGTTTCGCATATTTGATAAATATTTGTTTATCATACAAAAAAAAAACGGTGCAATATTTGTTTATTATATACTTTTGTTGATTATAGATCTTCACTTTAAAAAATCGGTGAAATATTTGTGAGGATGGGGTAAACAAGCCTAGTAAAAAACAAAACATACGAACATTGGAACAACTGAAGTGACGTGAGTTTGAACGCCGACCTGGCTCTTCGGGGATTTGAACCAACGCACTATCAAAACTCTGTGTCCTCACTGAATATGAATACTCTACAGAACGGAGACTCGGCAATAATCATCTAATACCTTAATCAGGACGGGCTAGGACGTGGAAATTTTTTGACATCCTTACCTCGACTAAGCCTGTCCTACCAAGTGCCAGTGCGTCCTTACCACTTCAGTTCTAACTCCGTTCGTGCAGAACTGAATACAACGCGCTTAGCGAACATGAGATTCTAAGTATTGGACATGCACAACTAAGTATCTTGTTCTTACGTGATCTTCAGACAGTCAGAATATGTTGAACATGAATAAAAAAAACATTCTCATAGTGCATTTTAATTATCCAAACGTTTCGTATGCACGACTTAGCAACATAGGTTCTAGTGCTACTGTTAAGCACTATGGCATGTAGCTTTAGCTGTAAATGCTACTGCGACTTGTGAGGATGATAATACTGCGGCTTGTGATGCTGCTGCTGCTGCTGCTGCTGCTGCTGATGATGATGATGATGATGATGATTATGACGATGATGATGGTGGTGATTATGATGATGACGGAGATGATGAAGATGCCGGTTGTGTTAACGATTCCGTCATTAGGGTTTTTTTTATTTAACGGTACAACACATTTGACATATTCCTTTGTATTTTCATTTTTATGCGCATTTATGGTAAGTGACAAATACGTTTTGGTGAGCATTCAAAAACTGATTCCAACCGAATATGGCACATTTTATGTTCCGTGTTCGGCTGAAGAGTGTGCCATATTCGATTTTTCACACGTGTGACAAAATCAAACCGAATTTGTCACATGTGTGCCATATACAGTCCGACAACTCGTACCAATACCCATCAGCAATGTTTATTGTATAATTACTTTGTTTGTATGTTTATTCTTTTGACCATTTCCCACTGCTTATAATTTTGTTTATAAACTTGGCAGAATTTAATATTTTGTTATCTGTCTTCCAAATAAAGAGTATGTTCTGTGCATAATTATAATAATTATTTTACCTTTTATCATCATTTTAAACCACCTGATATTTCAATGTCATACAGGTAAATTGCGCCACATGTTTTTTCTGGTAACCACTTGATACTTGTTTACATGAGTGAAGGAATACGAGTACTTACATCACGATTAATATTTCCATTTCAAGTTTTTTCTCAGACTTTTGTATGAATATTCAACAACGTATTTTTACTAAACTTGTATTTGTTCAAAATATTCTTAAAACGGAAATAGCCTCGGTTATGGTTTAATGTTGCGTAGATAAAAAGACACATGCATATTGGTTTAATATCAGTAGCGTGAGAATGAATGACGTGATAAGGATCGCAATACTGGTCTTCCTTGTAAGGTAGTAACTTTCTTATTCTACAATGTTTTAAAAGTTGTTGATTATCTATATCTCTTGTTGTTGTTTTTTTTTTGTTTTTTTTGTTTTTTTTGTGTGTCTTGCTTTTTTTAATGAAATTAATTTATTTTTGTTGTTGTTGTTGTTTTGTTTTTTGTTATGGGATGAGCAGGGATTTGTTTTTTGTTTTTTCATTTTTCAATGGATATCTACGTTTTCAATCACTTATTTGCGTTTCAATAGTCATATTATTTGAATGTTTTTATATTGAACATACAGCAAAGTTATAAACAAATTTAGTTATTTAATATTTTTCACATTTGTTATACGATTTTCATTTAAATTATTATTTTAAATTATTTATTTTTATTTTTTGCTGTAATGATCTGGTGATCTGGATACATGTTTTTACTAAAGATAAAGTATTGTTAAATTTTTGAGTCAAAAAGTAGATAAAAGTTGTTAGCTTATTTGTATTTAACGCCGATTTTAAAATTTTTTTGTTCATTTGAACCACCTTACCTACTTTTTCTTGATAACCAGAAATTTCAGATTTCTCTGCAATTGTTAAAGATTGATAACACACTGTGAAACGTTTTGTTTTGCATAAGGTAGACAATAATTCTAATTTCATTATATATTGTCAAATAAAACTATCATGACACTTTATGGATAGGTAGAATAGATCATTTGCAAAATTATACGGTTACCCCACCACATTACAAAGCAACACGATAAAGCTAAGTATTTTAAATGTCTAAGTCTATGTGAAACTGAAAATGTGCCAGTCATGGCGGTACAAAATCGTTTACTAAGTCAAAGTATTTTACAATTTAATGTATCATATTTACCACACATCAATAAAGTGATTATGAAATCCATCCATTTGAAAATGAATCTCTTAACGAACATATTTCATAGCTACTTTATAAAATAGATTCACCATATTTGTAATTGTACGTCAAATGCAAATAGCCTAGTCGTCACCTTATTTTTTGATAAGAAACATAAGATACCAAACATTTTTTGAGAATATATTTTGTAACTTTTATGGGAATCATAAAGTTATCAAATCTTATTTGGCGGTGATCATATGGATATAAACGCGGTCATCATTTTTTGCAACTTTGTTATCATTTATGCACTACCATGATTTGCCAGTTAAAATTGCACACATTTTTGTATTAATGTTTCCTCTGTTTAACAAGCAGTTAATTTACTGAGAAGATATTGACCATTTCTATGACACATCATAAAAAAGTGCAACATAATTCGTTCGGTGTTAATTAGAGACATGATTCAAATTTATTTATGGCAGTCATAAGTTTTAACTCGTAAACAAACATAATATTTTCGTAGCATGACATATTATACAGTTTCATTTTTGAATGATCATTAAGTTATAATTTGCCTGCGGCACAGTTTCTTGGCCAATTTTTCAAAATACATGTAATGCAGGCTTTTTCAAAAAATATATTGTATTTGCTATTACCCTTTTGTGTTTTTACAAAGAAATTACTATGAATCAAATGTGCCCAAAATTTTGTTATGATAGCATTACCAAAAAAATAGATACAGACATATTTACACACTAAAATTGCCCAATTTTACCCGTATTACTATTATCTGTTTTAATTCATTACTTTATCTTTTTGATATGCACAAAGAAAATGAAATATCATTTCCGGTGATATATGATACTTGGTATATATCATCCTAGTTTTTATCATTTAGACGATTTTAGTAAAAAGCATCAATTTTCAACATTTAGTTGTAAATTAAAAGTGTACCTTAAAACAATTACACTTGAAATCTTTATCTATTGAAATTTGAATTGAAACATATTTTAAGTGTTTAATACAAATTGTCAAACATTTTTATCATAGAAGACATATAGTGGTGAAAACAATTTTTGATGAAAAAACTGTAACGTCATATAAAATTATGATACGATAAAAAAATATATAGCCAGGTTGAATGGTTTTACGGCACACAAAAACAGTTGTAGTAGACATCTTTGAATAAGGCTTCTGACATTCCACATAAAATCAAATCAATAGTAATAAATTTCAACAGTTTAAAATCTTAATGTTGTTATTGTTTATGATTTGAGCCGCGTCATGACAAAACCAACATTATGCGTTTGCGACCAGCATGGATCCAGACTAGCCTGCGCATCCGCTCAGTCTTATCAGGATCAATGCTGCTCTCTATCAGTTTCTCTACTAGTTATGAACAGCAAGGATCCTGTTCAGACTGCGCGGAGGCGCAGGCTGGCCTGGATCCATGCTGGTCGCAAATGACTATGTTGGTTTCGTCATGACACAGTTCATTTGTGTTTATTTAGTAATGAGAAACAAGGATTCTTTTATTTCATTAGCAATGTCCTTATTTTTTTTGAAACATTTAAATTTTCATTCAACTGTAAGATAACTGGAAGAAAGCTAAGGCAGTGCAACTTTTAATTGTTATACACACAAAAGTAGGACACTTCTTAATTTCGGGTATATTTATACATTTTTCTCATAATGTGTCCAATTATTTTACTTTTATTTTACAATACACTCTTAGAAATTTTATTACTATAAAATAAAACTCGAAAGTCTTAACTATGAGCTTTGAACATCTAGTTTAACATCAGTCCCCTGAAACAATTCATTTCAAGAAATATACATAAGAAAGTCCCATATTTTTTACTGTTTTATAAGAAGTGTGTTTGTATATTTGATTAAGTATGATTAAGTGTACCTATCTTTGTTTCTTTCTTTCCTCCTAACATGTTTGAAAATTTCATTTTGCGCGGAAAAATACTGAAAATTTGAAAGCAAATATTTTAATATCTAAGATGAATTTTTCCGGATTTGTTTGTAACATTTGTCAGAATATATAATATTCTTAGTAAAAAAGGAGAAATAATACATTTTTTATAATAAACTTTTAGATATTCAGACTTTAAGCATGTCTTTGTAACATCCGTCCCCTACCCGCACAGTCTGCAAGAGATGTAATATTTTGAAAAAAAAAAAGTACCAAAAAAGTTATCCTTTCTTTCAAAAATTTTGAAGCAGACACCCTAAGGTACTTTAAAAAGCAAATATCACCTTGTATGTTAAACTTGATTTTTTTGTCTTAGATGCTAAAACAATTGACCCATTTACTGTAATTTTGTTGTCAACTTTTCTTTTTCTTAAGTTTAAGTCATAACTATCATTATTTTCAACTTTTTTTAGACACGATACCATGTTCGAATTATGTGGTTTTATAATTTAATTGTATACAAATAAGAAAGTTTTCCTTGTCTAAAATAGTGTTTAGTCTGTTTGCTTAGTTTTATATAATTTTAACACCGGTATTAGCTTTTTCAACTCTAAAATGTAGTGTTAAAATACACTCGATATGATTTATCGTCAAATGGTTTTAATTCATCACTATATAAAGTCACGACCTTCAAGAAACTGCACCGGAAATGAAATGGCAATCTTGCTAAAATCTTGCAATTTTCAGCTCAATTTAATAAGCGTTTACTTCACTGTACCTTAAGTTGCGTATCCTATTTTCTCTAAAATACTGTTAAAACCCTATATTTGAGAACACAGTTACTGGACCAAAGTAGTCTTAAATGCTGGGTGTTCTTAATTGTGGATATTCTTATCATTGCTTACATACTTAAAGACCCATGGTCTATTTAAGTCATTTTGTAAGAACAAACAATATGTATCTTAACATACAAGTACAATAATATTTATGTTTATAATTTTAATCTGCTGAGAGCAAAAAAAAATTTCTGAAGTTATTTGATATCAATACTCTTTACTCTGATTTCAGTATTTATAATGATATGATGAACATAAATTCACTTACCAATATTAAATTAATTCTTTACAAAAAAAAAGTGCTGAAAGCAATATTCAACACTCTAAATTTTCCTTTGCATCTATTTTCATACAATTACCCCTAATAATAATAATAGTTACCGTACGAGGAATAGGGTCTGCATAGTTATTTACAGACCGGGTGGCGATTTGAAGACCGAGATTGCGTAGCGATCGAGGTTTTTAAAAGGCCACGGGTCTGTAAATACTATGCAGACCTATTCCGAGTGAGGTAACTATCTTACCTACATGCTCTTTTTGTCTTTTCTATCCATACATCAGTTTTTAACTCAGTATTATTAATATTACTCACAAGAAACATATTATTTGTGTACTTTATCATGTTTAAGAAAGCATTTCCAAAGCCAAACAAAATATCATCTGCTTGTAATTCATTCGTTCACATTTTGAATATTCTCGTGATTTTCGTGGGTTTCATTTTATGTAATGGTAATGTACCTGTTGAGTTGAGTCACAGAAAATGAAAACAGAACTTGTCGAGTAGGAAAGGTAAGATCATTATTTTGATATATGAATACAATAACATATTAATAATATAAACAAATTATTGAGGAAGATAATAATGTTTTCTTATCATAAAAACGGAACACTTTATATTATATATAATAAATTTCATGGTAAATAGATGATCAGGCTATTTTTTATATATTAATTAAAATATACGATTTTTCAAAGGAAAGTAAAAGACGAGCTTCTATGAATAAGTATTAGTAATATATGTAGTTACACCGTCTTGTTGTTGTTGTTGTTTTTTATGATGGCTGATTTTAAATGTTTTTAGAATTTCGTCCAAGTTTGGAAGAATTTTTCCTTTCGGTGTATTCTTAATAGGCATCATCCGTTATTCATATGATTGATAAGAACGCATGCAAGCACGCGGTCTAGAATTGAAGCGCAAGTCGTATTCTTGCGAAGTACAGGCGAGTACTGGTATACAAAATTAAAATTGTAATGTAAAAATAACTGGGAAAAAATGAGAAAAACGCTCTTATACTTAAGATGAACTAAACTCTCATTGAAAGTAATATTTTGGGAAAGAAAGATGCAGAAGTTGACTTTGATTCGATATGCACCAATAATATAATCGTCGTATATATCCATAATGCAGAATTGTTAATAATGCAGAATTGTGCAAATTCGTACATAGCTGTGGAAATAAATGCCGAAAACTAGTATCTTATGAAGCTATATAGTTCGACAAATGTGTAAGGTACTATAAAGAAAGGCTAAATGAGCGTTGTTTTACTCATTAAAAAAAACAAA
>NW_026867031.1:0-11909 GCF_026571515.1 Ruditapes philippinarum
AAAATGTGACAAACCACTGTGCTGTTTTATACTACCTTGGGCGAAGATTTGAAGCGTTTTGATTTGCTAAAATAGTATGAAAAACAAAAATAAATATGTACGAAAAACAAAAATAAAATATGAATGCAAAACTAAAAAATATGTATGCAAAACTGAAAAAATATGTATGCACAACTAAAATAAAATATGTATACAAAACTAAAAACCAAAAAAAATGCAAGTGTCACTTTTATGCCACGCAAATCCTTGATATTTCAAGTGGTAAAATTAATGAAACTTTTATCACTTAAGCATCATAAAGTATTGACCGCCATCTTGAACTCCACCTCAAATATTCCAATGTTGCAGATAGAAAATAAGTCAGTACTCAGTATTGAAGCAGAACTCAGATGACACCTTTAGACCTCTTGAACCCAAAGTGCGTTGATATGTAGCATATTAACGCACTTTGGGGTCACTTTCTCGATTTTAACCCCAAAGTGCGTTGGACCCCAAAGTGCGGTGCGAAGTTTAACGCACTTTGGGGTTGGACCCCAAAGTGCGTTTGACCCCAAAGTGCGGTGTTACATGGCTATATAACATATAAGAATCCGTATTACGAGTTTATAGAAACAAAACTACTTTTATATTTGAAAAAAAATATACTTCGTTTTTATGTTCCGTATACTGGTGTAAATGTAATTTATGTCGGTAGTTTAATTTAATCTTACTTTTACTTTCATACCACTGCATGAGACCTTGAAATATCCGTCCGCTCGTTTTGTATAAACACGTTTTTTATAGTTTTTTTTTAAGCTGAGGTGAATAAGTTGTATATTTCAAGATATTGACTATTTTATATAATGGTGATTGACCAATAAATGATATTGAAAATGTTAAGGATAGAATATAGAAATAAACTAAGTTATAAAAATAATGCCGATTTTTTAATTGAATATAGATAGATATTCTTTATTTCCTCCATTTAGAAGAGCATATCATAATTATGTACAAATATAATATAATCGTGACATATTTACAAATATTACAGTTACATATATAACAGTTTTATATGATATTAGTGCTCGCCAATTTTTTTAAGCCAATCACCGACGAGGATTTTCCAAATTTTCAGGTTTCAAATCTTAATAGAACAGATTTTATATAAACTGGACGTTTTATATTATAAAACGCAAGTGGGCGGAGCTAAGTTTCGAAGAGCGCTAAAGTGAAATATACGCATGTGCAGAGATCTTGAAGTTCACTCCTACTAATCAATATTTATGCATCATGTTCTTTCCGTACACGCACATGTATATCGTCACTACGGCATAGAATTAAAAAAAAAAGAGGTTCATTGAAATGAAAACAGGCAAAATAACAGTAAAAATGTTTTATTACTTACGGAACCAGTATCATTTTATAATTTCCAAATAAAAAGTTCACTTATTCCAACAAAGTATGTATTTTTTATGTAAATATTACAGCCCGTGCCGCTGCAAAACTGAAAGTAGGATGTTTTGATTAATTTTACATTATTTTTTTGACAATATACTGCCATTTGTCCGATGATATGTATATGAACATAATAAAATATGTATGATGCATATATAATCAAGCTACAGGTTCATTTCAGCCCGAAAAAATATGTCGAGGTGACGGGCGAGGCAAGACATGTCGACTTTTTTGTAGCTTATTGTGAAGTTGCAGTACATGAAAATCGGGCACATGACAAATCAGCACATAAATAAAACATTCTAGTGTTCCGTGGTATACATCTTTTCTACGTGTCATACCTCCTTTCCTTATTACAATGAATTTTTACTGCATTGTTATCCATCGCTGGTTTGTTTTTAGCAGAGAATGACCTGTGCATGTTCAAAGAGGGTACCGTTTGAGAATATTTCGCAAAAAGGGTACCGATATGGATATGCACCGTGATATTGTCTGATTTACCTAGACAGAATGCGGGAATAAGCTATGCAAAACAAGTGATCCGAAAATGTGTACCGCTACCTCTTCCAAATATGGTTATACACATTTAGGCTATCGTGTGACGTCACGCAGTGTGTTGGGCGGAAAAAAATGGGCGGAGCACTAAGCCGGTTAGAGTGCATATTGGATGTTCTTCGTAAATAAGAAAGCTACAGTCGCTTCGCAAGCTCCGCTCCTTTTTAGCTTTCTTATTTACGAAGAACACCCAATATGCACTCTAACCTATACTTAACATTGTTTCAAACATATTCATACATCCTGTAATCGTATAAGGTTTAATAAGCGGATATTTACAACCATTACAAACAAATAATAGACGTAATTACTACACGTAATTCATACTTGTAATCATTACAAAATGAGTTTTAACATGCTTAGTAAAGATAATCACCACATTCGTAATTATACCAAACGCAAAGCGTTAAAAAATTGTTTAAAAGCAAAGCATTAAATTTGGGTTTCCCCTCATATAACTTTAAATGTTCAAAATTTTCCAAACCGAGTTTTGTCGGTTTTAAAATTTTTTTAAAACTTTGGGATTGCAGACACCTTTAAAAATTTTAAAAACAAGCCTTTTCATCCGTATATGTATGTAAATGGGGAAAAATGTAAAAGTATTGATTTTAGTAAGTTTAAAAGGGGGCCACCCTGTTTTCACTTCCATGTTTAAAGGGTGGGAAAAACCCCGATAACAGTTCAATTTTGTTTGAAGGTTTAAAGAAACCCGTAATAACCCTATAGGTTTTTTGTAGCCCCAAAAATTGGGGGAATCTTTTCCCCCAATTGGTTTTTTATAAAAGTATTTGGGGCGAAAACAATTTCAAATGACCACAGATTTTTGAGAGTTGTTACTACTGGAACCCTTCCCAAATATAAAATTTAGAAAACTTTACCTTAAAACAAATAAAATTTTCAAAAATATGGAAGTAAAAACGAAAATGTTTTACTTTAACGGGCCCGGCATTACATGGAAGTTTTCAAGGGGAAATTTTTAAAACGAGGGTAATGCCCGCAATTTTCTTGGGCCCCGGTCTTGTATCGGGAAATTTGGGGTGCTTTAAAAAAATTTTCTTTAAACGTTTTGGGTTTTCCAAAACGTTTTTAGAAGGAAACATGCAATTTTAAGGGGGGGGGGGTAAATTGGGTTTAAAATTTTAATTAAAACGTATTTCCCCAAGAGTCCCCGTATATATTAGTTTTAAAAAACCCAATGTTTTTTTCGGGTGTTTTATGAACTGGAAAGCCTATAAAAATTGTTTAAATCTTTTTTTCTTTTTTTAAAATTGCAAGCTGTCCAGAAAAACATTTCTTTTTGTCAATTTCCCTTTTTCAAATTGAAAAAAATACCCAAAAAATTTAAAACGATGTCTGTTCGTGTAAAAAGGGGGTAATGACTGGGAATTTAAATTTTTAAAATTTTTTTGGGGAACAAACCTTTGAGCCGGGTTTTTTTTTGGGGCTTTTTTTATTTGGACCAAAATTCACCCAACCCAATTTAAAACTTGTAATATTTACTTCATAGAAGTGTTTTCTTTAGGGTAGGAATTTTATTCCAAATTATTTCCGCCCCCAGTCTGTGAAAATAAAAAACGTTTTACGCAGTTTTTTTACATGCCCTTTTTTTGAATTTTTTATTGAAAAAACATATTCTTATTTAAAAGGAAAATTTTTTTAAAAAAAGGGAAAAAACCCCGGGGTTTTTTTTTCTAGCATTTTTTCGGGCCTAATTTCCAATTTTTTTTAAATTTTTGGGAAGTTTATCAGTTTTATTAAAAAGCGAGACAAATTTCTTTTTTTTTTGCATTATAAAATATTTGCTCGGGGAGTTGAAATATTTTTAACATGTATTTAAAAAAAACTGTCTAAAACCCGCTTTGTGATGAAGTCAAAAACAATTTTTCAGCCCGGAAAATAAGGGCAAACCAAGCTGAAAACCCCTCCCATGCTTAAAAATCGATGAAAAATTTCAATTTTTTATAAGGGCCCCTCTATAAAGACCAAATACTAAAAGGACTGGAATTGACCCTGTTTTTGTTCCCTGAGTATCGGACCCCTTCAGAAAATGGGGGGTTTTTCCTTTTTGGGGTTTTTACACAGGGTTTGAAATTTTTGAAACTTTAAAATTAATTTTTAATATAAAAGTTTATTAATTTTCACGTGTTTGTATAATTTTTAGCATCAAAACTGGATGAGAAACGCGGTCAAATGCTTGTTTTGCGTCTAAGACTAAGTTTAATCGAATAAAATGCTACTTTTAGTTACGTCATAATGATAAAAAGACTGATAGCATCTTCTAAAATTTGAAAAAAATCATAACATAAACTGTCATTTTAGATTTTTTCAATTTATTTCCTAGACTCTATCTAACAAAACAGTATTCCGTGAAACACATCTGCAATAATTGTTATAAATATAAATTAATATGTTTGAATTTATCAACATAGCACAATTTTGTCCATTTTCTCTCTTTCTCTTTTGTGTCTAAAATGGCCTCCAATAGAACTTCTTTTATAACGTGACCAATTTTCATTTTCTTTGCCGTTTCCAATAGTTACAACCATCTGTTTGACCAGGAATGTGTTTTTCGTCATTTTCCGTACAAGAATCATCTACTGCCCAGTCATCAGACAATGAACTATTAGAACCCATTGTAGATGAAGAGGTAGTTTCGTTTGAACTAGTACTTGAATAGCCTGAAGAAGAACTGGAATCGAGGGCGGGGCACAATTTAAGACGGAGTTCCGGTAGAGCCCGGGGTTTTCCCTTTTAAAATTTGGGGAATATTTCCTTTAAAAAATTTGGGTTTCGGTAAAGTGTTAAAGGGGGCACATGGCTGAGGGAAATTTTAAAAGACGACTGACAGTGGGAGCTGGATTTAAATCTGAAAATTTCGTGACAAACCCGTTTGCCCCTGTGGCTTTTACTCGCGGGGAATGACTTTTGTAAAAAAGGGTTTCCAAAGGGGAACCGCACTGTAAACCCTTTTTGATTTTGTTCTTTGCTAAATACTTGCTTTTCGTGCCAAAGCCTTTAGCCCCGTTGGGGCAGCAGCCCTTTTTTGCCTGGTAAAAGGGTGTTTTTTGAGTTTTTAATTCGTGAGGTGATAACCGTTTAAATCTAGAATGCTGCCCTTTTTAACTCTTGTCATTTTTGGGGCAGTTTTGGGCACAAAAAAAGAAGTCTAAAAAAAAGTGAGAATAAATTTTTTTCCCTTATTTATATCAAAATTTGAAAGGGTATTTCAAATTTTAAGTTTTGTCCCCTTTTAAAATATTTAAAAAGACAAATTGACTTTTTTTAGCCCCCCCGGTTTTTTTTTCGGGAACTTCCCCCTAAATTAGATAATTAGGTTTAAAAAAGTATTACAAAGGAACAGTTCAGTTGTAAGGGTTGGGGGAAATAATTTTGGGAAAAATTTCTCAAAAAAACCCCAATTTTTTAAAAAAAAAAGGCCCGGATAAAAAAGGCCTTTTAAATTTTTTTTTTTGACCAAAAAAAACAAAATAAAAAAAAATCAAAGGCCCAAATGAATATTAAAATGTAATTAGCGGGCCCCCAACCCTATTGTCGTTTTAAATTTTTTTTTTTTATTTTTCTTTTTAACAAAATTTTCCCATAAAACCCTTTCCCTTTTTCCTGAATCAAATTTTTAAAAAAACTCCATCCTCCTGTATCAGTTTCCCCCGGGGACCCCTGGTAATGGAAAAAAAATTAAAAAAAAATTGGGGTTAAAAAACAAATTTAACGGAAAAAAAATTTTTAATAAACCCTTTTTTATTGGATTACAAAATGGGCGTCATTGAAAGGGGTAAAACGTTTTTTCTTTTTTTGGCCTGCCCTACATCATGCCCTTATGATAAAAAAAATGCTAAAGCAAAAAATAGTCTGATATCTTTTTCAAAATTTTTTTTTAAAACTGAGTTTAAGCCCCAATCCCTGCCCTTTAAAAACCCATGGAAAGCAGTTTTATTTAAAAAATGGTCCCCAAAGTTTTTTTGGGAAAAAGTCCCTTTTCTTTGCGATTTCAGAAAGGGAAAATATTTTTTCATCCTTTCTCCCCTTTTTTTCAACCCTTGTTTTTCCCGAAAATTTTAAAAAACAAAAATTTATTTAGATTTAATGTACAAATTTTTCCCCAAAGGGTTTTAATTTAAAGGGCCCCAAAAAAGCCTGATATAAAAAATTTCAAACATGAGTTTTTAGTAAAAGTTGCAATAAAGGATTTAGAGCATATTTTTGTATGTTTTTCCCTGAAGATTTGGTAAAGGAAAGGTTAAATAATTGTTTACAAAAGGGAGAAAAAGTAAACAAAGTAGTATTTTTATTTCCCTTTAAAAAACAAAAAAAATTAAAAATGCCCCCAAAAAATTTTTTTAAAGCAAAAAAGGCAAAAGATGAATAGCTATATGGTCGTTGAGAAATGTTTTACAAACGAGACACCAATAAAAACTTTTATAAATACGAGTATATATAAATATGCTAGATTTAATGTTTCGTGGGCCTTTAAGGCAATTCAGTTTATAGCTATGTTATGTAATGTAAAAACTTTCAAATAATTTCAATGAATAAAGGTGATTCTTTATATTTATCATTCTCCAAAGAGCACAAATAAACTCTGCTTATAACTCATGTGAATAATATGTATACCTGTAAAAAGACATTCGTTTTAGTATGTTAGTCTAATAGCTTTTCTATAAATTTATTATTTTCGAAAGTAAGGTTGAGGAACAAGGCAAATGTATTATCAAAAATACATACCTTCCTAACATATGACAGATCTTGCTCTTGTGATTTCTTAACTACGCCCATGCTTATTTGAATTATTTATTATTATCAAACTATCTTTCAAATAAAACAATGGCTAGAGATTTCAAGACAGTTAAGATTCGTGGTAGATTGCAGTGTACTTATTAAGAAGAAATTCAGGTTGATTTTGATGTGAAGTCGCTAGCTGTTTTATTTTATATCCGTGCAATTCTTTTTACAAAAGCAAGTGCCATGGTGTTAAGTGTGCTCTTAATTACTCAAGGATGTCCGTAATTAAAGACAGAATTTAATACTCAATTTGAAGAAACGTTTTATAAGTGGTTAATTGGTTTTGATACACGTGTCAAACTTCATAATTACTTAACTTAATATTCAATTCAAATATCTTTATTCACCCAGGTATTAATAAAATACATAAGGGGTTTACAAAGTAATATTTTACAATATATATATATATATATGTTCCGGTTGTAAAGTCCTGAAAAGATAATACAGTATTAATAGTCATTTAATTATTTTTAAACAGAAATATAAAAAATAATATACATTTTTAATGTTTAAAAGAAAGAAATGGGGGCTCAAGTGAGGATATATTAGCACCTTATATAACATAAATACTGGGAAGTACACAATGCCTTATTGCACGCTCTAGTAATTTTATTTACTACGACGGGGTTGTATTTTTTTGTTTGTGTGTGTGAATGAATGCCTCGTGCAAATTGTTCTTGTCGCGCAGTAATTCGGTTCAGACAACACATGTGTAACCTGGTCAATTCAATAAATATAAAAAAAAAATAAAACAAAAATGAATTCGCATGTTTCACAAGCAATTGGGATAAATATTCACCGGATTTATTAGGATTTACGCAATAAGGTACTGTTTACCCAGTAATAGTTAATATAATGTAATGTGTAATTTAGTAATGAGTAATTTTATAATGCATAAGTGCCGTCGGGGGTACGGGACCTCTTCGAAATTCTTTAATTTTCAAATTTGAAATGCTTTAACAAGATTGATTATGCAAGATCGACGTACTCACGGCGGGACTTATCTAGCGTATTTCAAGACATGCATATCAAATGACACATTTAACACAATCATTTTTCAACATTAATACAATAATAACAGATGAATCTATGTTTTTCAATGGCTTTACTTTTAATGTCTGCGGAACACACCTAACGCACATGCTTGAGCAATATTGATAAGAATTTACAGAGTATCTTAAGATCATTTTCCGACTGTATGTTGACAAATCGTTTAAAGTTAAGATCATTATTTTCAAGGCAGAAAGTTTGTAAAATGTTTTGGTCTTTGTTCTTTGAATTTTTTCGCAACGTAATAAATAGTGTTTGCTATTGCCAATAGCGTTTTTCTGAACAAAGTACGCATCGCCTATTTTCTGGAGACGTCCCGTCCCAGCGTCCCGTTTCTTCTGGAAAGTGCGTGTTATTTGTGCGAAATTTAAACATTATTTCCCGTTCATACTTTGGTAAACGTATTAGATATTTTTCAATGCTATGGGTTTTCTTTATAGACTGCATAATTCTTCTACCCTTATTAGATGACTGGAGTTGTGTGTTCCATTCCTGATAATACTGATCGATAAGGATTTGTTTTATAGAATTTCCTAAGTTTGGGGTATTTAGGGCAGGTTGAAGTAACCACACATCTGCTCTACCACTAGATTCAAGTATAGTTTTAATATGTCTCAGCCATTTAAAATCTTTTTTCTGATTGTTTAAGCATATATTGATAAATTTTGTAAGATAATTTTGAGACTTTCCCAGTAACTAACCTATTCCAAAACGAATCATCCTATTTTTAATCATATTGATATCGTATTACTCCAGTCTCGCCGAATAACATATATTTAGGTGTGTTGATTTTCGAGCACTAGTAATTTTTCTAAGAAACTCGCACTGAACTTTTTCAATTATTTCTAAAGATTCATAGCCAAAAATTTCTGATCCATACATAAGAATTGGGAGAACAGTATGGTCAAAAAGCTTAAGAATTAAATCAAATGGTAAACTTGAATTATTTACCTTTGTTAAAAGAAGGTATAGGCCCTTTTTTGCTTGTTGGACGATGTGTTTACATAAATAAATGGCCGTCTTTAATTTCTCACCTTAAGCTGCGATGAATTTATGAAGTACGTGTGTTTTTAATTAATCATCATAATTATACCAAATTTAAAACTATCGGAAATCAACATTTAAATTTAATATTATTTGCAATTACATTATAGAATTAATAGAACCAATAAAATATACAATACAATTATATACAATAATAGTTTATTCAACATTAAACATTTTACAATGTTTTTAGCATACAGAGTATAATATACAAACAAAAGAGTACATGATTATCAATAATGATTAATACTTAATTGATAATATTTTACTTTTGATACAAGAAAAAAGACTAATCATTTAAATATAAACTACAAGAAAAAAGACTGGTCATTTAAATATAAATTGAATCAGCTACACAAGGTTTCTGTTTATACCTCCCGCGCGTAAAATAAGATTCTCGTGCGCGTGTAAATACTTAAAATACTTCTATCTAGTAGTAAACCAACTAAATACGGGAAAAAATCGTGAGTTAAACTAATTACTAGTAGTAATCTTGCGCATAATTTCAAGGGGAAAACGCCAAGTTTCACCATATAGTGCCGATAGGTTGGTTGATCGTTTAACGCAAAGTATTCGTCGTAAAAATTTCGTGTGTACAACTTCTATCTCCCTGTCCTTATGGTGCCCCCAAATCTCAGATCCAAAGCTAAGAACTGAACCAACCAACGTGTCAAATAAGTAAAATTTCTTTGAAAAAGTAAATTCTGCGTTATTAAACAAACGAAACAAATTAAATAATGCAAACGATGCGTGCTGAGCAATACATTTTTGTGTCCTCGACCAATTGCCATTTTTAAAAAGAGTAATTCCGAAGTACTTAAAAGAGTCTACTATTTCAAGTTGTGTGTCATTAATATAAAAGGAAATATGTGTGAATCTTCCCTTTTCAAAGATCATGACCTTGGTTTTTGACGCATTTATTTTCAAACCCCAAGTATTACAATAAACAACGACATCATTTAACCTTGACTGTAAACTTTCAGGGGACATTGCAAACAGCACTTGATCATCTGCATATAGAATGAGAAATAATTTTTGTTCATTTAGACTAAATATATCATCTATGTCAGTGTTTATGTTTTGTATTATATCACTAACGAAGAGCATGAACAGCAGAGGCGAGCTCGGGCCTCCCTGCTTGAGACCGATATCACAATTGAAGAAATCGAAATATGTATTTTTAAACCTTACACAAGATTTTACTACAGTATATATCGATTTGATAGCCCGAACAAATTTGGAACTGAGATTTGCAGCAACAAGTTTTTCATATAAAAATACCTATCTATTTTATCAAAGCATTGTTGGTGTAATCTATAAAGGCGCAGAATTTAGCACCTTAAGAATAATAGAATGGAGAATAAATATACAATCAGTTATCGATTTACCCTTTTGAAAGCCAAATTGGTTTTTGGAAATTTTCTCATATTTGTTTGACCAGGAAGTTAACCTATTCAAAAGTAATTGTGAATAGGTTTTTGCTAATGTATTAATAAGAGTAATGCCAATATTATTCTCAGCTTTATTAACATCTCCTTTTTTAAATATATGGGCGATTATTCCTTCACCCCAACTTAGCTGATTTTACACGGAATATTTTTAAGACATTTCTACTACTTTTAACTTTGATTAATCTGCATTCGCAGCCATGTTTGCTAAGTGAAATAGGTCGAAATTCATATAAAGACAAAGGTCACAATGTAAAATGATGAACATTTGTAATTACACTTACCAGTGTATGTTTAAGGACTAATAGAAATAAAACAAAAAATGATAACAATAATAATACTTATATTGAATGTGCTTAATTTCTGAAGGCCAAGTTAAATCTTTTGCAAGGTTTTATGCACATTCCATAAATGGCAAAATCCAGTTCAGTACGGCAAAGGAATGCTATTGTTTGCAACAAAGTTCTTTATGTTTGTTTAAAATTGTTTACCATTTTACATTGTGAGCTTTAAATGAATTTTAGCCTCCTTTCACTTTAGAATCAAACAAGGGGAATCATCGTAATGTATACTATTATGGTGTTACTTTTCATTTATCCATGCTGTGCTTAGAGCAGCCTTGCTGGTATTTTCTTTTGTGCCCCCACATTAGTGGCGGGCATTTAGATTTACCCTTGTCCGTCCGTCCGTCCGTCCATCCGTCCGTCCGTCCGTCCGTCCTTCCGTCCGTCCGCACTCACATGACAGTAATTATGTGGCTAGAGGGACACTAGGTAACTGTTCTTTCTCTTTGATGTCATTCATTCCGTAATGCTTTTATGTGGCTATTTTCTTTTGTGTGGCTAAAAAGAACAATAGAGAGAACAATAGAGTAGCCACATTATTACTATCCTCTTAGAACTTCCGTCCTTCCGTCCGTCCGTCCGTTCTCTTTTGTGTCGCACGTAACTCAAAAAGTATTTGACCTAGAGTCATGAAACTTTACAGGAATGTTGATCAGCATGTGTAGTTGTGCACCTGGGTATTTTCGTCTGGGTATTTTTAGTTTTTTAGAGTAATTGCCCTTGACTTAGTAAAATTTTGCAATTTTCAACTTGTGTCGCATGTAACTCAAAAAGTATTTGACCTAGAGTCATGAAACTTTACAGGAATGTTGATCAGCATGTGTAGTTGTGCACCTGGATATTTTTGTATGGATATTTTTAGTATTTTTAGAGTAATTGCCCTTGACTTAGTAAAATTTTGCAATTTTCAACTTGTGTCGCATGTAACTCAAAAAGGATTTGACATAGAGTCATGAAACTTTACAGGAATATTTGATCAGCATGTGTAGTTGTGCACCTGGGTATTTTCGACTGGATTTAGTTAGTATTTTTAGAGTTATTGCCCTTGACTTAGAAAATGTTTGCAATTTTCAACTTGTGTCGCATGTAACTCAAAAAGGATTTGACATAGAGTCATTAAAACTTATGGGAAGCCTGCTCAGCATATTTGGTTTTGCTCCTGGGGTTTCTCTGTGGATTTTATCCAGTATTTGTAGAGTTATTTCCCTTGACTTAGTAAAAACTGTTTTTCATT